>NW_012116777.1:1256542-1264042 GCF_000951035.1 Colobus angolensis palliatus | reverse complement strand
TTTTTTTTTGGTTTTTGTCTGAGGATATTTGCTTTGTCACCATGATCTTCAATGCACTCCCAAATATCCTATTGCAAATTCCACGAAAAAAGTGTTATCAACCTGCTCATTGAAAAGAATGGTGTAAATCTGTAAGATGAATTCACACGTCACAAAGCAGTTTTTGAGAATGCTTCCTCCTGATTTTTATCTGAGGATAATTCCTCTTTTACTATAGGCATCAATGAACTTCCAAATATTCCTTTGCAGATTCAATGAAAACAGTGTTAGCAAACTGCTCCATGAATGGAAAGGTGTAAATTTGTGAGAAGAACTCAAGAATCACTAAGAGCTTTCTCAGAAAGCTTCCTTCTAGTTTTTATCTGAGGACTTTTCCTTTGTCTCCATAACATTCAATGTGATCCAAAATATCTCTTTTCAGATTCCCCAAACACATGGATACCAAACTGTTCTATGAAAAGAATCATGTAACTCTGTGAAATGAATTAACAGATCACAAAGCAGTTTCTCAGAAATTTGTTTCTTTCTAGTTTTTAACAGACCATATTTCCTTTTTCACTCTAGATCTCAATGCACTCCCAAACATACCTGTTCAGATTCCACAAAAAGAGTGTTAGAAAACTTCTCCATTAACAGAAAGGTGTTACTCTGTTAGATGAATACACAAAGCACAAAGAAGTTTCCCAGAAAGCTTCTTTCCAGTTTTTATCTGAAGTTATTTCCTTTGTCACCATAGGCTTTAATGCAATGCAAAATACCCCTTCACAGATGCCCAAAAATAGTACTACCAAACTGACTCTTGAAAAGAATGGTGTAACTCTTTGAGATGAGTCCACACATCACAAAGCTGTTTCTCAACAAGCTTCTTTCTAGTTTTCATCTCAGGATATTTCCTTTTCCAAATATTCCTCAATGAACTCTCGAATATCCCTTTGCAGATTCCACAAAATCAGTGTTAGCAAAGTTATCAATGAAAAGGACAGTGTAATTCTGAGACATGAATTCACACATAAAAAAGAGGTTTCTCAGAAGGATTCTCTCTAGTTTTTATCTTAGGATATTTCCTCTTTCACCATAGGATTTAAAGCAATTCAAATGATCCCGTCTCAGATTCCCCAAACACAGTGCTACCAAACTTTTCCATGAAAAGAATCTTGTAACTCAGTGAGTAGAATTCACAAATCACAAAGCAGTTTCTCAGAAAGCTTCTTTCTAGGTTTTACCTGAGGATATTTCCTTTTTCCCTATTGGCCTCAATGCACTCATGAATATCCCTTTACCGATTCCATGAATATAGTGGTAGCAAAAGGCTCCATGAAAAGAAAAGTGTAAATTTGTGAGGTGAATTCACACATCACAAAGCAGTTTCTCAGACAGCATGTTTTTGTTTTTTATCTGAGGATGCATCCTTTGCAACCATACACTTCATTGCACTCCCAAATACCCTATTGCAGATCCCAAGAAAACAGTGTCATCAAACTGCTAAATGCAAACAAACGTTTAATTCTGTAAGGTGAATTCTCACATCACAAAGCAGTTTCTCAGAGTGTTTCTTTCTAGTTTTTATCTGAGGATATTTTCTATTTCAGTATACACCTCAGTGTGCTCCCAAATATCCCTTTGCAGATTCCACAAAAACCATATTAGCAAACTGCTCCATGAAAATAAAGGTGTCACTCTGAGAGATGAATTCACACATCACAAAGGAATATCTCAGAAAGCTTCTTTCTAGTTTTTATCTGAGGATATTTTTCTTGTAACTGTAGGTTTCATTGCAATGGAGAATAACACTTCTCAGATTCCCCAATAACAGTGCTGCAAAGCTGATCCATGAAAAGAATCTTGGAACTCTGTGAGATAAATTAACCATTCACAATGCGGTTTCTCAGAAAGGTTCTTTCTAGTTTTTATATGAGGGTACTTCCTTTGTCACCCTAAGCTTCAATGTGCTCTGACATATCAGACGGCAGATTCCAAGAAAACAGTGTTAGCAAATAGCTCAATGGAAACAACTGTGTCACCCTGTGAGATGAATTCACACATCACTAAGCAGTTTCTCTGAAAGCTTCCTAGTGTTTGTCTGAGGATACTTCCTTTGTGATCATAGGCTTCAACGTCATCCAAAATATCCCTTCTCAGATTCCCAAAATCAGTCCTATGAGACTGTGCCATGAAAATAAAGGTGAAACTGTGAGATGAATTCACACATCACTAAGCAGTTTCACAGAAATCTTACTTGTTACAGAAATCTTACATGTTACTCTGAGGGATGAATACACACATCACAAAGAAGTTTCTCAGGAAGTTTCTTGCTAGTTTTTATCTGATTATATTTCCATATGTCACATATAGGCTGCAGTGTGATCCAAATTATCCCTTCTCAGATCCCCAAAAACAGTGCTACCAAGCTGCTCCATGAAAAGAATGGTGTTATTCTGTGAGATATATTCACACATTACAGATATGTTTCTCAGACAGCTTCTTTCTAGATTTTATCTGAGGATATTTCCTTTTTCTCCATATTCCTCAATGCTCTCCAGGATATCCCACTGCAGACTCCACGAAAAAAGTCTTAGCAAACTTCTCAATGAAAAGAATGGGGTAACTCGGTGAGATGATTTCACACCTCACAAAGCAGTTTCACAGAAAGCTTCTTTTTGGTTTTCATTTGGAATATTTTCTCTTTCACCATAGGCATCTATGCACTCTCACATACCCTATTGTGAGTTCCATGAAAAAAATGTGAGCAAACGGTTCTATGAAAGGAAAGATGTAACACTGTGAGATGAATTCACACATCACAGAGCAGTTTCTCGGAAAGTTTCTTTCTACTTTTTATCTGAGGTTATTTAGTTTTTCACAATAAACATCAATGTGCTCCCAAATATCCCTTTGCAGATTCCACAAAAACAGTATCAGCAAACAGCTCCATAGAAAGGAAGTTGTAACTCTGTGAGATGAATTCAACCATCACAAAGAACATGCTCAGAAACCTTCTTTCTGGTTTTATTCTGATGATATTTCCTTTGTCACCATAGGCTTCAATGCAATCCAACATATCCCCCCTCAGATTCCCCAAAGAGAGGGCAACCAAACTGCTACATGAAAAGTAATGTGTAACTCTGGTAGATAAATTCACAAACCTCAAAGCAGTTTCTCAGAAAGCTTCTTTCATTTTTTTTTCTTTGTGAGGATATTTCCTTTGTCACCAGAAGATTCAATGTGCTCCAGAATATCCCATTGCAGATTCCAAGAAAACAACGTTAGCAAACTGTTCAATTAAAAGAACAGTGTAACACTGTGAGATGAATTCACACATCACAAAGCAGTTTTTCAGAAAGCTTCTTTATGGTATTTATCTGAGGATACTCCCTTTTTCGCTATAGGTCTCAATGTTCTCTGAAATATTCCTTTGCAGGTTCCACAAAAACAGTGTTAGATAATTGTTCCATGAAAAGAAAAGTGTAACTCTGTGAGATGAGTTCAAACACCACAAAGATTTTTCTCAGAAAGCTTCTTTCTAGTTTTTACCTGAGGATATTTCCTTTGTCACCATAGGCTTCAATGCTATCCCAAATATCCCTTCTCACATTCCCCAAAAACTGTTCTAACAAACTCATAAATTAAAAGAACCACATAACTCTGTGAGATAAATTCACAAATCACAAAGAAGTTTCTCGGAAAGCTGCTGTCTAGTTATTGTCTGAGGATATTTCTATTGTCACTATAAGCTTAAATGTGCTCCAAAATATTACATTGCAGATTCCACGAAAACATTGCTACCAAACTACTCAATGAAAAGAATACTGTAAAGCTGTGAGATGAATTCACATGTCGCAAAGCAGTTCCTCAGAACACTTCTTTATAATATTTAATGTGCAGATATTTCCTTTTTCACTATATGCCTCAATGTGCTGCCAAATATCCCTTTGCAGATTCCATGAAAACAGTGTTAGTAAACTGCTCAGTGAAAAGAACAGTGTAACACAGTGAGATGAATTCACTCATGACAAAGCAGTTTCTCAGAAAGTTTCTTTCTAGATTTTATCTTAGGATATTTTGTTTTTCAAAATAGGCCTCAATGCGCTCCCCAATATCCCTTTGCAGATTCCACGAAATCAGTGTTAGCAAACTGCTCTATGAGAAGAAAGTTGTAACTCTTTGAGATGAATTCCCAAATCACAAAGAGCTTTCTCAGAACTCTTTGTTCCAGTTTTTACCTGATGGTATTTCCTTTCTCAAGATAGGCTTCAATGCAATTTGAAATATCCCTTCTCAGGTTTCCCAAATACAGTGCTACCAAACTGATCCATGAAAAGAATCGTGTAACTCTGTGAGATGAATTCACACATAAGAATACATTTTCTCAGAAAGCTTCTTTCTAGTTCTTACATGAGGATATTTCCTTTGTCACCTAAACTTTCAATGCGCTCCAAAATGTCACTTTGCAGATTCCATGAAAACAGTGTTATCAAACTGCTCAATGAAAAGAACAGTGTAACTCTGTGAGATGAATTCACACATCACAAAGCAGTTTCTCAGGAAACTTCTATCTACTTATTATTTGAGGATATTTCCTTTCTCACGTAGGCTTCAATGCGCTCCTGTATATTCCCTTGCAGATTCCACGTAAACATTGTTAGCAAACTGCTCAATTAAAAGAATGGCATAACTCCATTCAATGAATTGACACATAACAAAGCAGTTTCTGAGAAAGTTTCTTCCTAGTTTTTAACTGAGGATATTTTGTTTCTCATTATAGGCCTCAATGTGCTCTCAAATATCCTTTTGCAGATTCCAAGAAAACAGTGTTAGCACAATCCTCAATGAAAAAACAGTGTAAGATTTTGAGATGAATTCACAAATTACAAAGCAGTTTCTCAGGAAGCTTCTTTCTAGTTTTAATCTGAAGATATTTCCTTTTTCACTATAATCCTCAATGAGCTCCCATATATCCCTTTGCAGATTCCAAGAAAACAGTGTTATAAAACTGTTCAATGAAAAGCGTGGTGTAACTCTGTGAGATGAATTCACACGTCACAAAGAACTTTCTTAGAAAGCTTCTTTCTAGTTTTTATCTGAGGGTATTTCCTTTGTCATCATAGGTTTCAGTGTGATCCAAAATATCCCTTCTCAGATTCCCCAAAATCAGTGCTACGAAAATGATCCATGAAAAGAATCATGAAACTCTGAGAGATGAATTAAAACATCAGAAAACAGTTTATCCAAAAACTTCATTCTCTTTTTTATATGAGGATATTTCCTTTTTCACTATAGGTCTTAATTCACTCCCAAATATACCATTGCAGATTCCACTAAAACAGTGGTAGAAAACTGCTCCATGAAAAGAAAGGTGTAACTCTGTGATGTGAACTCACACATCACAAAGAACTTTCTACAAAGCTTCTTTCTAGTTTTTATCTGAGGTTATTCCCTTTGTCACCATAGGCTTCAATGTCATTCAAAATATCCCTTTTCCAATTCCCCAAAAACAGTGCTACCACACTGCTCCATGAAAACAGTGGTGGTACTTTGTGAATACAAAGGTGTTTCTCAAAAAGCTTCCTTCTAATTTTTATCTGAGGATAGTTCCTTTTTCATCATATTCCTCAATGCTCTCCCAAATATCACAATGAAGATTAAACGAAAACAGTGTTAGTAAACTTCTCAATGAAAAGAACCGTGTATCTCTGTGAGATGAAATCACACATCACAGAGCAGTTGCTCAGAAAGCTTCTTTCTAGTATTCATCTGAAGATATTTCCTTTTTCACTGTATGCCTCAATGCACTCTCAAATATCCCATTGCAGATTCCATGGAAACTGTGTAATCAACCTGCTCAATTAAAAAGATGGTGGAACTCTCTGAGACGAAATCACACATCACAAAGAATTTTCTCAGCAAGCTTCTTTCTAGTTTTTATCTGTGGATTTATTCTTTGTCACCATAGGCTTCAATGAGATCCTAAATATCCCTTCTCAGATTCCCCAAAAACGATACTGCCAATCTGATCTATGAAAATAATCATGTAACTCTTTGAGGTGAATTAACACAGCTCAAAGTGGTTTTTGAGAAAACTTCTTTCTAGTTTTATTCTGAGGATATTTCTTTTGTCACCATAAGCTTCAATAGGCTCCAAAATATCACGTTGCAGATTCCAAGGAAACCACGTTAGCAAACTGATCAATGAACAGAATGATGTAACTCTGTGAGATGAATTCACTCATCACAAAGGAGTTTTTCAGAAAGCATATTTTTGGGTTTTATAGGAGGATATTTCCTTTGTGACCACAGGTTTCAATGTGCTCCCAAATGTAATATTGTAAATTCCATGAAAACAGTGTTATCAAACTACTCAATGGAAAGAACAGTGTTACTTTGTGAGATGAATTCACAAACTACAAAGCAGTTTCTCAGAAAGTTTCCTTTTAGTTTTTATCTAAGAGTATTTCCTTTTTCACTGTCAGCCTCAATGTGTCCCAGAATATAAGATTGCAGATTTCATGAAAACAGTGGTAGGAAACTGCTCCATGAAAAGAAACATGCAACTCTGTGAGATGAATTCACATGTCACAAAGAACTCTCTCGTTAAAATTCTTTCTAGTTTTCAACTAAGGATATTTTCCTTGTCACCATAGTCCTCAATGCGATTCAAAATATTCATTCTCAGATTCCCCAAAAACAGTGCTACCAAACAGATCCCTGAAAACAGTGGTATAAATCTGTGAGATGAATCCACACATCACAAAGCTGTTTCTCAGAAACCTTCTTTCCAGTTTTAATCTGAGGATTTTCCTTTTTCGCCATATTCCTCAATGTGCTCCCGAATATCCCATTGCAGATTAAGCAAAAAAAGTGTTAGTAAACTTCTCAATGAAAAGAATGGTGTACCTCTGTGAGGTGAATTCACATATCACAAAACAGTCACTCAGAAAGCTTCTTTTTGGTTTTTATCTGAGGATATTTCCCTTGTCACCGTAGGCTTCAATGTGATCAAAAACATCCCTTCACAGATTCCCCAAAAACAGTGCTACCAAACTGATCTGTGAAAAGAATTGTGTAACTCTGTGAGAGGAATTGACAAATAAAAAAGTGTTTTCTCAATATGCTTCTTTCTAATTTGTATATGAGGATATTTCCTTTGTCATCATAAGCTTCAGTGCACTCAGAATTATACCATTTTAGAATCCAAGAAAAGAGTGATAGCAAACCAGTAAATGAAAAGAACAGTGTAACTCTGTGAGATGAATTGACACATCTTAAAGAACTTTCTCAGAAAGCTTCTTTCTAGTTTTTCTATGAGGATATTTCCTTTTTCTCCATTTTCCTCCATGTGCTCATGAACAGCCCTTTGCACATTACACGAAAACAGTGTTACCTCTGTTTATATGCTGGATTATGTTTATTGATTTATGAATGTTGAACCAGCCTTCCATCCCAGGGATGAAGCCCACTTGATCATGGTGGATAAGCTTTTTGATGTGCTGCTGAATCCGGTTT
>NW_012116777.1:1224954-1255929 GCF_000951035.1 Colobus angolensis palliatus | reverse complement strand
ATTGTGTTGTTAGAGTGTCAATTTTAGATCTTTCCTGCTTTCTCTTGTGGGCATTTAGTGCTATGAACTTCCCTCTACACATTGCTTTAAATGTGTCCCAGAGATTCTGGTATGTTGTATCTTTGTTCTCATTGGTTTCAAAGAACATCTTTATTTCTGCCTTCATTTCGTTATGTACCCAGTTAGCAAACTACCACAAGAACAGAAAACCAAACACTGCATGTTCTCACTCATAGGTGGAACTGAACAATGAGATCACTTGTACTCGGGAAGGGGAACATCACACACTGGAGCCTATCATGGGGAGGGAGGAGGGAGAAGGGATTGCATTGGGAGTTGTACCTAATATAAATGATGAATTGATGGGTGCTGACTAGTTGATGGGTGCAGCACACCAACTTGGCACAAGTATACATATGTTACAAACCTGTGCATTATGCACATGTACCCTAGAACTTAAAGTATAATAAAAAAAGATTTCAGTAACTTGAAAGCTAAAAAAAAAAATTCACAGAAAAAAAAGTATCATATATAGTCCACTGTAAGAATGAATGCCTTGATGTTAATTGAGAATAAGGCATGTTTATTTATACCACTCTGAATTTGTAAATAAAAAAGTAATATTAGATGGGTGAAGAGTATCTAATAAACACTACATGCATATCCCCTCATTTACTCCCCAAAGTAACTCTGGGGGATAGAAAATATCAACCCCAATTTAAGATAAGAATTGTAGGGATTTTTAGAGTTAAATAATCACTCAACCACTATGTGGTAAGTAGTAGACCTTGGAATTGAACCTGAGTGTATGAGCTCCAATGGCTTTTTTCTTTATTTTTCTACTCAGAATGGAACGTTCCTTTCTCCTTAAATGTTATGGCCAACATTATTTTGCCCAACATAACGTATTTATAACGAATGTAGAGTACCTATGCATTTTATTAGCATTTTCTTATTCATTAGTTCTATATTTGATGCTTTATTAATCATTGTATGACTGTATATATTTATTAGTACATAATCTCTCCATTTCCATATTGGGTTATCAAAAGCAATTTACCCAAGCAAATAATGATAAAAATCAATATGTAAATCATTAGTAAAGATGATATGAATTTCTAAATTAAAAAAACACAGTGTTAGCAAACTGCTCCACGAAATGTGTAAATCTGTGAGATGTATTCACACATCACAATGCAGATTCTCAGAAAGCTTTTTTTTGGTTTTACTCTGAGGATATTGAATTTGCCACCATAGGCTTCAATGAGCTCCCAAGTATCCTATTGCAGATTCCATGAAAACAGTGTTATCAAACTGCTCAGTGAAAACAACAGTGTAACTCTGTGACATTAATTCACAGAAAGCTTCTTTATCAGAAAGCTTCTTTCTAGTTTTTATCTGAGGATATTTCCCTGGCCTCAATGTGCTCCCAACTATCCCTTCGCAGATTCCATGAAAACAGTATGAGCAAACTCCTCCATGGAAAGAAAGGTGTAACTATGTGAGATGAATTCACACAGCACAAAGGAGATTCTCAGAAAGCTTCTTTTTCGTTTTTATCTGAGGATATTTCCTTTGCCACCATGGGCTTTAATGCAATCAAAAATATTCCTTCTCGGATTCCCCAAAGCAGTGCTACCAAACTGATCCATGAAAAGAATCGTGTGACTCTGTGAGATGAATTCACACATCAAAAAGTAGCATCTCAATATGCTTCTTTCTGGTTTTTATATGAGAATATTTCCTTTCTCACCATAAGCTTCAATGCTCTAGGAAATATCCCATTGCAGAATCCAAGAAAAAAGTGTTAACACACTGGTATATGAAAAGAACGTGTAACTCTGTGAGATGAATTCACACATCAAGCTGTTTCTTAGAAAGCTTCCTTTTAGTTTTTACATGAGGATATTTCTTTATTCACCATAGGCCTCAGAGCACTGAGAAATATCCCTTTGCAGATTTCACAAAAACAGTGTTTGCAAGCTGCTCCATGAATAGAAAGGTGTGACTCACTGAAGTGAATTGACACATTACAAAGAACTTTCCTAGAAAGCTTCTTTCTAGTTTTTGTCTGAGGATATTTCTTTTGTCACCATAGGCTTCAATGCGATTCAAAATATCCTTTCTCAGATTCCCCGAAAATACTGCTGCCAAACTGATTCATGAAAAGGATCGTTTAATTCTTCCAGGTTAATTCATGCATCACAAAGAAATTTCTCAAAAAGATTCTCCTTTTTTTCTGAGGATATTTCCTTTTTCACCACAGACCTCAATGCGCTTCAAAGTTTCCCTGAAAACTTCTTTCTAATTTAAATCTGAGGATATTTCCTTTGTCACCAGAGGCTTTAATGTGATCTAAAATATCCCTTCTCAGATTCCCCAAAAGGAGTGGTACCAGACTGCTCCATGAAAAGAATCGTGTAACTCTCTGAGTTCTAGTTTTTATATGAGGATATTTACTTTTCCAACATAGGCTTCAATGTGCTACAAAATATCCATTCTAAGACACCAGAAAAAACAGTAATACCAAGGTGCTCCCTCAAAAGAAACGTTTAGCTCTATTAGATGGATGCACACATCACAAAGAAATTTCTGCAAAATCTTCTCTCTTGTTTTTACCTGAAAAATTTTCTTTTTCTACTTTAGGCCTCTATGTGGTCCCAAATATCCCTCTGCAGATTCCACAACAACAGTGCTAACAAATTGCTCCATGAAGAAAATTATGTAGCGCTGTGAGATAAATTGACCCATCACAAAGGAGTTTCTCAGGAAGATTCTTTCCAGTTTAAATCTGAAGATATTTCCTTTTTCACCATAGACTTCAATGTGCTCGCAAATAAGTACTCTCAGATACCACAAACACAGTGATGATGAACTACTCAATCAGCAAAAATGTTAAATTCTATGAGAAGACTACACACATCACAAAATTGTTTCTCAAGAAGTTTCTCTCCAGTTTTTATCTGAAGATATTTCCTTTTTCACCATAGGCCTCTAAGAGCTACAGAAAATCCTTTTGCAGTTCCCTCAAAAAGAGTGCTACTAACCTGCTCAATGAAAAGAAAGGTGTAACTCTGTGAGATGAATTCACCCATCACAAAGCAGTCTCTCTAACTCAGTGAGCGGAATTAACACATCACAAAGTGGTTTCTGAGAAAGCTTCTTTCTGGTTTTTATATGAGGATATTTCCTTTGTCACCATAAGCTTCAATGTGCTGTGAAATATCCCATTACAGATTGCAAGAAAACAGTGTTAGCAGACTGCTCTAAGAAAAGAACAGTGTAATTCTGTGAGATCAATTCACGCATCACAAAGCAGTTTCTCAGGAAGCCTCTTTCTAGTTTTTATCTGCGAATATTTCCTTTGTCACCATAGGCTTCAATGCAATCCAAAATATCCTTTCTTAGATTCCTGAAAAACAGTGCTACCAAACTGGTCCATGAAAGGAATCGTGTAACACTGTGAGATGAATTAACACAACATAAACCAGTGTCACGGAAAACTTCTTTCTCGTTTTTATCTGAAGATATTTCCTTTCTCACATTAGGCCTCAATACACTCCCTAATATTCCTTTGCAAATTCCACGAAAACAGTGTTTATCTCAGGTTATTTTCTTTTTCACCATGGGCTTCCATCCATCCCGCATATCCTTTTGAAGAATACAAGAAAACTGTGTTAGCAAACTACTCCATGAATATAATCTTGTAACTCTGTGAGATGAATTCTCACATCACAAAGCAATTTCTCGGAAAGTTTCTGTCTAGTTTTTATGTGGGGATTTTTCCTTCATCACCATAGGCTTCAATGGACTACAAAATATCCCATTTCAGATTCCAAGACAACAGTGTTAGCAAACTCCTCACTGAAAAAAACAATGTAACTCTGTGTGATGAATTCACACGTCACAAAGCAGTTTCTCAGAAATCTTCTTTTTAGTTTTTATCTGAGGATATTTTCTTTTTCACCACACGCCTCATTGTGCTCCCAATTATCCCTTTGGAGATTCCACAAAAACAATGTTAGCAAACTGCTCCATGAAAAATAAGGTGTACCTCGCTGAGATGAATTCACAGAATACAAAGGGGATTCTCAGAAAGCTTCTTTCCTGTTTTTGTCACAGGATATTTCCATTGTCACTGTAAGCTTTAATGCAATCCATATTATCCATTCTGAATTTACCTAGAAACAGTGCTTTAAAGCTGATCCATGAAAAGATGTGAGATGTGAGATGTGAGATGAAGTCACAATTCACAAAGTAGTTTCTCAGAATGTTTCTTTTTAGTTTTTGTCTGAGAATATTTACTTTTTCACAATAAGTTTCAATGGGCTTCAAAATATCTCATCACAGATTGCAAGAAAACATTGTTAGCAAACTGCTCAATCAAAAGAACAGGGTAACTCTGTGAATTGAATTCACACATCATGAAGCATTTTCTCAGAAGGCTTATTTTTGTTTTCTCAATGGGGATATTTCCTTTATCACCATAGGCATTAACGCACACCTAAATATTCAATTGCAGATTCCATGAAAACATTGTTATCAAACTGCTCAATGAAAAAAAAAAAGATGTGACTCTGTGAGATGAATTCACACATCACAAAGCAGTTTATCAGAAAGATACTTTCTAGTTTTTATCTGTGGATATATGTAAAAGCCTCAATGCACTCCAAAATACACCTTTGCAGATTCCACGAAAAGAGTGTTAGGAAACTGCTCCATGGAAAGAAAGGTGTAACATTTTGAGTTGGAAAAACACACCACAAAGAACTTTCTCAGAAAGCTTCTTTCTAGTTTTTATCTGAGGTTATTTCCTTTGTCACTGGAGGATTCAATGCGTTCCAAAATATCCCTTTCCTAGTTCCCCAAAAACAGTGCTACCAAGCTGATCCATGAAAAGAATCATGTAACTCTGTGAGATGAATTTAGAAATCACAAAACGGTTTCTCAGAATGCTTGTTTCTAGTTTTTATGTGAGGAAGTTTCCATTGTCACCATAAACTTCAATTCACTCTGAAATATCCCATTGAAGATTCCAAGAAAACAGTCTTAGCAAACTGGTCAGTGAAAAGGGAAGTGTAAATCTGTGAGATGAACTCAGACATCACAAAGCAGTTTGTCAGAAAGCTTCCTTCTAGTTTTTATCTATGGATATTTCCTTTTTCACCATATTCCTCAATGTGCTCCCAAAGATTTCTCTGCAGATCCATCGAAAACGGTGTTCATAAACTGCTCCATGAAAAGAAAGGTGTAACTCTGTGAACTGAATTCATGCATTACAAAGAAGTTTCTCAGAAAACTTCATTTTAGTTTTTATCTAACGATGTTTCCTTTGTCACCATTGACTTCAATGTGATCCAAAATATCCTTCCTCAGATTCCACAAAAACAGTGCTACCAAACTGATCCATGAAAAGAATCATGTAACTCTGTGAGATGAATTAACACGTCGCAAAGCAGTTTCTCAGAAAGCGTGTATCTAGTTTTTATCAGAGGATATTTCCCTTGTCTCCATAAGCTTCAATACGATCCAAAATATCCCTTATCAGATTCCCCAAAAACAGTGCTACCACTCTGCTCAATGAAAAACATCGTGTAACTCTGTGAGATGAAGTCACAAATCACAAAGCAGTTTCTCAGACAGTTTCTTTCTTGTTTTGGTCTGAGAATGTTACATTTGTCACCATAAGCTTCAATACACTCCGAAATAGCACACTGCAGATTCCAAGAAAACAGTGTAAGCAAACTACTCAAAGAAATGAGCAGTGTAACTCTGTGAGATGAATTCACACATAATAAAGCTGTTTCCCAGGAAGCTTCTTTGTAGTTTTTTTTTTCAGGGATATTTAAATTTTCACCATAGGCCAAAAGACCCTCCCAAATATCCCTTTCCAGATTCCATGAAAACAGTGTTAGCAAATGGCTCCATGAATAGAATGGTGTAACTCTATAAGACAAATTCATACATCACAAAGAACATTCTCAGAAATCTTCTGTCTAGGGTTTATCTGATGATTATCCCTTTCTCACCATAGGCTTCAATGCAATCCACAATATTCTTTCTCATATTCCCCAAAAGCAGTGCTAACTGTCCCATGAAAAGAATCTTGTAACTCTGTGGGATAAATTCAAAAATCACAAAGCAGTTTCTCAGAATGCTTCTTTCTAGTTTTTGTCTGATGATATTTCCTTTGTCACCGTAAGCTTCAATGTGCTCTGAAATATCCCACTGCAGATTCCAAGAAAGCAATGTTAGCAAATTACTCAATGAAAAGAAAGTGTAACTCTATGAGATTAATTGACATATCACAAAGCAGTTTCTCAGAAAGCTTTCTAGTTTTTATCTGAGGATATTTCATTTGTCACCATAGGCTTCAATGTGATCCAAAATATACCTATCCAGATTCCACGAAAACAGTGTTAGCAAACTGCTCCATGAGAAGAAAGGTGTAACCATGTGAGATGAAAAAACACATAAGAAAGAACTTTCTCAGAATGCTTCTGTCTAGTTTTTATTTGAGGATATTACCTTTGACACCATAGGCTTCAAAGTGATCTAAAATGTCCCTTCTCAAATTCCCCAAAAACAGTGCTACCAAACTGATCCATGAAAAGAATCATGTAACTCTGTGAGATAAATTTACGAATCACAAAGCGATTTCTCAGAAAGCTTCTTTCTAATTTTCATATGAAGATGTTTACATTGTCACCATAAGCTTCAATGTGGTCCAAAATACCCCATTGAAGATTCCCAGAAAACAGTGTTAGTAAACTGATCAATGCAAAGAAGAGTGTAAATCAGTGAGATGAATTCAGACATCACAAGTTTCTCAGACAGCTTCTTTCTAGTTTTTATCTGAGGATATTACCTTTTACATCATATTCTTCAATGCACTCCCAAATATCCCTTTGCAGATCCAATGAAAACAGTGTTACCAAACTGCTCAATGAAAAAAAAAGTGTAACTCTGTGAGATGAATTCATGCATCACAAAGAGGTTTCTTACAAAGCTTCTTCTTAGATTTATCTGAGGATATTCCCTTTTTCACTAAAGGAATCATTGCGCTCCAAAATGTCCCATTCCAGACACTGTGAGATTAATTCAAACATCATGAAGAACTTTCTCAGAAAGTGTCTTTCTAGTTTTTATTTAAGGATGTTTCATTTGTCTCCATTGATTTCAATGTGATCCAAAATATCCTTCCTCAGATTCCCAAAAACCAGTACTACCAAACTGATGCATGAAAAATATCATGTATCTGTGTGAGATGAATGAACAATTCACGAAGCGGTTTCTCAGAAAACTTGTTTTTAGTTTTAGTCAGAGGATATTTCCCTTGTTTCCATAAGCTTCAACGTGATCCCATTGCACATTCCAAGAAAACTGTGTTAGCAAACTACTTAATGAAATGAACAGTGTAACTCTGTGAGATGAATTCACACATCACAAAACAGTTTCTCAGAAAGCTTCTTTGCAGTTTTTTCCCGAGAATATTTAAATTTTCACCATAGGCCTAAATTTGCTCCCAAATATCCCTTTTCAGATTCCATGAAAACAGTGTTAGCAAAACGGCTCCATGAAAAGGAAGGTATAACTATATGAGATGAATTCACACTTCACAAGGAACTCTCTCAGAAGGCTTCTGTCTAGTGTTTATCTGAGGAGATTCCCTTTGTCACCACAGGCTTCTTTGTGACCCAAAATATTCCTTCTCAGATTCCCCAAAAACAGTGCTAACAAACTGCCCCATGAAAAGAATTGTTTAACTCTGTGAGATGAATTAACAATTCACAAAGCAGTTTTTCAGAAAGCTTCCTTCTAGTCTTTGTCTGATGATATTTCCTTTGTCACCATAAGCTTCAATGTGGTCCAAAATATTCCATTGCAAATTCCAAGGAAACAACGTTATCAATATGCTCAATGAAAACAACAGTGTAACTCTGTGAGATGAATTGACACGTCACAAAGCAGTGTCTCAGAAAACTTCTTTTTTTTTTAATCTGAGGATATTTCCTTTGTCACCATAGGCTTCAATGCACTCCCAAATATCCTATAGTAGATTCCATGAAAACAGTGTTATCAAACTGCTCAATGAAAAGAAAGGTGTAACTCTGTGAGATGAATTCACAGATCACAAACAGTTTCTAAGGAAGCTTCTTTCTAGTTTTTATCTGAGGATATTTCTCTTTTCACTATAGGTCTCAAAGCACTCCCAAATATGCCTATGCATATTCCACAATAACAGTGTTTGCAAAGGGTTCAATGAAAAGAAATGTGTAACCTTGTGAGATAAAAAAACACATCACAAAGAACTTTGTCAGAAAGTTTCTTTCTAGTTTTTATCTGAGGATATTTCCTTTGTCACCATAGGCTTCAAGGTGATCCAAAATATCCCTTCTCAAATTCCAAAATACCATTGATAACAAACTGATCCATGAAAAGAATTGTGTAACTCTGTAAGGTGAAATTACAAATCACAAAGACGTTTCTCAGAAAACTTCGTTTTCATTTTTATATGAGGATGTTTACATTGTCACCAAAACCTTCAATGTGCTCCAAAATATCCAATTGAAGATTCCAAGAAAACAGTGTTACAAACTGATCAATGAAAAGAACAGTGCAACTCGGTGACATGAGTTCTCACATCATAAAGTAGTTTCTTAGAAAGCATCTTTCCAGTTTTAATCTCAGGATACTCCTTTTTTCACCATAGGCCTCAATGCTCTCCTAAATTTCCCTCTGTAGATTCCAGGAAACCAGTGTTAGCAAACTGCTACATGAAAAGAAATGTGTAACTCTGTTAGGTGAATTCACACCTGCTAAAGAAGTTTCTCAGAAAGCTTCTTTCTGGTTTTCATCTGAGGGTATTTAATTTAACACTATAGGCCTCTTTGCACTCTCAAATGTCCCTTTGCAGATTCCAAGAAAACAGTGTTAGCAAACTACTCCATGAAAATAAAGGTACACATCTGTGAGATGAATTCACACTTCAGGAAGAATTTCCTCAGAAAACTTCTTTCTCGTTTTTATCTAAGGCTGTTTCCTTTGTCACCATTGGCTTCAATTCAATCCAAAATATCCTTTCTCAGATTCCCCAAAAACAGTGCTACCAAACGGCACAATGAAAAGAAAGGTGAAATTCTATGTAATGAATTCACCCATCACAAAGCAGTTTCTCAGAATGCTTCTTTATAGTTTTTATCTGAGGATATTTCCTTTTTCACCACAGGCCCCAAGGTACTCCCAGATATCCCTTTGCATAAACCAAGAAAACAGTGTTAGCAAACGGCTCAATAAAAAGAACAGTGTAACTCTGTGAGATGAATTCACACATCAGAAAGCAGTCTCTCAGAAAGCTTATTTTTAGTTTTTATATTAAGATATTTATTTTGTCTCCATAAGCTTCAATGCACTCCAAAATATCAGAATGCAGATTCCAGGAAAACACTGAAAGCAAACTGTTCAATGCAAAAAACAGTGTAAGTCTGTGAGATAAATTCACACATCACAAAGCTTTTTCTCAGAAAGCTTGTTTCCAGTTTTTATCTGAGAATATTTCCTTTTTCACCATAAGCTTCAATACACTCTGAAATATCCCTTTACACATTCCAAGAAAACAGTGTTAGCAAATTGCTCAATGAGAAGAACAGTGTAAGTCTGTGAGATGAATTCACACATCACAAAGCTGTTTCTCAGAAAGCTTGTTTTCAGTTGTTATCTGATGATATTTCCCTTTTCACCATATTCCTCAAGGCACCCTGGAATATCCCATTGCAGGTTCCACGAGAAAAGTGTTAGCAAACCTCCCAATGAAAATACCAGTGTACCTCTGTGAGATAAATTCACACATCAAAAAGAAGTTTCTCAGAAATCTTCTCTCTAATTTTTATCTGAGGATATTTCCTTTGTCACCGTAGACTTCAATGTGATCCAAAGTATCCCTTCTCAGATTCCCCAAAATAGTGCTATCAAACTTCTCCATGAAAATAATGGTGTAACTCTGTGAGGTGAATTCACACATCACAAAGAAGATAATCAGAATGTAACTTTATAGTTTTGAAGGCACTTGCAAAAATCCCTTTGCAGTTTCCACAAAAACAGTGTTAGCAAACTGCTCCATGAAAAGAAAGGTGCAACTCTGTGAGATGAATTCACACATCAAAAAGTAGTTTCTCAGAAATCTTCTCCCTAATTTTTATCTGAGGATATTTCCTTTGTCACAATAGGCTTAAATGCGTTCCAAAATATCCCTTCTCAGATTACCCAAAAACATTGTTACGAAACAGATCCATGAAAAAGGATCATGTAACTCTGCGAGATGAATCAACACATCACAAAGGGGTCTCTCAGAAAGCTTCTTTTTTTTATTTGAGTATATTTCCTTTGTGACCATAGACTTCACAACACTCACAAATATTCCTTTGCAGATTACACAAAAACAGTGTGAGCAAACTGCTTAATGAAAAGAACGGTTTAACCCTGTGAGGTGAATTCACACATCATGAAGCAGTTTCTCAGAATTATTCTTTCTAGTTTTCATCTGAGGATACTTCCTTTGTCACTATAAGCCTCAATGCACTCTGAAATATCCCTTTGCAGATTAAACGAAAACAGTGTTAGCAAACTGTTGCATGAAAAGAATGGTGGATATCTGTAAGACGAATTTACACATCATAAAAACCTTTCTCAGAAAGCTTCCTTCTAGTTTTTATCTGAGATTATTTACTTTTTCACACTAATCCTCAGTGCGTTCCAAAATATTCCTTTGCAGGTTCCACGAAAACAGCTGTTAGCAAAGTTATTCATGAAAAGATAGGTGTAACTCTGTGAGATGAATTCACACATCCTAAAGGACTTTCTCACAAAGCTTCTTTCTAATTTTTGTCTGAAGATGTTCCCTTTGTCACTGTAGGCTTCAATCTGAAACAAAATATCCCCTCTCAGATTCCCCAAAAACGGTGCTACAAAACTGCTCCATGACAAGATTCGTGTAACTCTTGAGATGAATTTACGAATCACAAAGCAGTTTGTCAGAAAGCTTCTTTCTAGTTTTTTTCTGAGGATACTTCCTTTGTCAATCCAAGCTTCAATGTGCTCTGAAATATCCCTTTGGAGACTCCAAGAAAACAATGTTAGCAAACTTCTCAGTGAAAGCAACATTTTATATGTGTAAGATGAGTTCACACATCACAAAGCACTTTCTCAGTAAGCTTCCTTCTAGATATTATCTGAGGATATTTCCTTTTTCAACATAGGCCTCAAGGTGCTACTAAATATCCCTTGGCAGATTCCACAAAAACAGTATTGGCAAACTGCTCCAAGAAAAGAAATGTGTAACTCAGTGAGATGAATTCACAAATGATGAAGAGTTTTCTCAGAAAGCTTCCTTCTAGTTTCTATATGAAGATATTTCCTTTGCCACCATAGGATTTAATGCGATCCAAAATATCCCTCCTCAGATTCCCCAAAAAGAGCGCTACCAAACTGATCCATGAAAAGAATCTTGTAGCTCTTTGAGATGAATTAATATATCACAAAGTGGTTTATAAGAAAGTTTCTTTCTAGTTTTTATATGGCCATATTTCCTTTGTCATTATAAGCTGCAGTGCGCTCAGAAATATCCCATTGCAGACCCCAAAAAAGAGAGTTAGCAAACTGCTCAATGATAACAGCACGGTAACACTGTGGTATGAATTCACACATCACAAAGGAGTTTCTCAGAAACCTACTTTCTAGTTAATATCTGAGAATATTTCCTTTTTTACCATATTACTCATTACGCTCCCAAATATCCTTTTGCAGATTCCAGAGAAATGGTGTTAGCAAACTGCTACATGAAAAAAGAAAAGTAAAACTCTGTGACATAAATTCACAAATCAAAGGAACTTTCTCAGAAAGCTTCTTTCTAGTTTTTATCAGAGGATATTTCCTTTGTCACCCTAAGCTTCAATGCACTCCAAAATATCCCACTGTGGATTCCAAGAAAGCAGTGTTAGCAAACTCATTAATGTAAAGAACAGTGTATCTCTGTGAGTTGAATTGACGCATCAGAAAGCAGTTTCTCAGAAAGCTTCTTTTTAGTTTTTATACGAGGGTATTTCCTGTTTCACTCTAGGTCTCAATGTGCTCCCAAATATCACTTTGCAGATTCCACAAAAACTGTGTTAGCAAACTGCTCCATTGAAGGAAAAGTGTACCTCTGTGAGATGAATTCACACACCACAAAGCAGTTTCTCAGAAAGCTTCTTTCTAGTTTTTATATGAGGATATTTCCTTTGTCACCATAGGCTTCTATGCAATTAAAAATATCCCTTCTCACATTCCCCAAAAACAGTGATATCAAACTGCTCCATGAAAATAATCATGTAACTCTGTGAGACGAATTAGCTCATCACAAAGCATTTTCTCAGATAGTTTCTTTCTAGTTTTTATATGAGAATATTTCCTTTTCCATCATAAGCATCAATGTGCTCCAAAATATCTCTTCTCGGACACCACAAAAACAGTGAAGCCAAAGTGCTCCCTCAACAGAAAAGTTTAGCTCTATGAGATAAATGCACATGGCATAAAGTAGTTTATCATAAATCTTCTCTCCAGTTTATACTTGAAGCATTTTCTTTTTCCACCTTAGTCCTCTATGTGCTTCCAATTATCCCTCTGCAGATTCCACAGAAACAGTGCTTACAAACTGCTCCATGAAAAGAATGATGTAACTCTGTGAGATAAATTGACCCATGGGGAAGCAGATTCTCAGGAAGCTTTTTTCTAGTTTTTATCTGAGGATATTTCCACAGACCTCAAGGTGTTCCCAAATATCCCTTTGCATATTACAAGAAAGTAGTGTTAGCAAACTGCTCCATGAAAAGAAAGGTGTAACTCCTTGAGATGAATTCACACATCACAAAGAACTTTCTCAGAATGATTCTTTCTGATTTTTACCTGAGGATATTTCCTTTGTCACCATAGGATTTAATGCCATCCAAAATATTCTTTCTAACACTCCCCAAAAACAATGCTACAAAACTGTTCCATTAAAGGAACCGTGTAACTCTGTGAGATGAATTCACAAATCACAATGTAGTTTCTTAGAAATCTTCTTTCTAGTTTTTGTCTGAGGATATTTCCTTTTTCAACATAGGCCTCAATTAGATGTCGAATATACCTTTGCAGATTCCACGAAATCAGTTCTAGCAAACTGCTACAAGAAAAGTAAGGTGTAAATTTGTGAGATAAATTCACACTTCACAAATCAATTTCTCAGAAAGCATTTTTTTTGTTTTTCTGTCTGAGGATATTTCCTCTGTCATCGTACACTTCAATGCTCTCCCAAATTACCTATTGCAGATTCCACGAAAACAGTGTTTTCAAACTGCTGAATGAAAACATCTGTGTATCTCTGTGAGATGAATTCACCCATCTCAAAGTAGTTACTCAGAAAGTTTTCTTCCAGATTTTATCTGAGTATATTTCCTTTTACACGATAGGACTCAGTATGCTCCCATACATCACTTTGCAGATTCCATGAAAACAGTGTTTGCCAACTGCTCCATGAAAAGAAAAGTGTAACTCTGTGAGATGAATTCACACATCACAAAGAACTTTCTCAGTGAGCCTCTTTCTATTTTTTATCGGATATTACCTTTGTCACCATGGGCTTCAACGTGATCCTAATTATCCCTTCTCATGATTCCCCAGAAACAGTGCTATCAAACAGCTCCAAGAAAAGAATGGTGTAACTCTGTGAGATGAATTCACACATCACACAGCTGTTTTTCAGAAAGCTTCCTTCTAGTTTTTATCTGAGGATATTTCCTTTTTCACCCTAGGCCTCAATGCACTCTGGAATATCCTATCGCAGATTCCATAAAAAAAGTGTTACCCATCTTCTCAATGAAAATAATGGTGTAACTCTGGGAGATGAATTCCCACATAACAACGAAGTTTCTCAGAACGATCCTTTCTAGATTTTGTCTGAGGATATTTCCTTTGTCACCCTAGGCTTCAATGCCATCCAAAATATCCCTTCTTAGATTCCCTAAAAAGAGTGCTAACACACTGATCCATGGAATGAATCATGTAACTCTGTGAGATGAATTAACATATCCCAAAGCAGTTTCTCCGAAGTCTTCTTTCTAGTTTTTATATGAGTATTTTCCTTTTCCAACATAGTTTTCAATGTGTTCCCAAATATCCCTTTTCAGATACTGCCAAAACCATGATGCCAAAATGCTCCCTCAACAGAAACATTTAGCTCTATGAGATGAATGCATACATCATAAAGGAGTTTCTCAGAAAGTTTCTCTCCAGTTTTTCCCTGAAGATATTCCCTTTTTCACCATTGGACTCTTTGCACTCCCGAATATCCCTTTGCAGGTTCAACAAAAAGTGTTATCAAACAGCTAAATAAAAAGAAAGGTGTAACTTTGTGAGATGAATTCACCCATCACAAAGCAGTTTCTCGGAAAGTTTCTTTCTAATTCAAATCTGAGGATATTTCCTTTTTCACCATAGACTTCAATGTGCTCCCAAATATCACCTCTCAGATACCCCCCAAAAAAAGATGATGCTGAAGTGTTCAATCAAAGAAAAGGTTAAACACTTTCAGATGAATACTCACATCACAAAACCATTTCTGGAAAAGTTCCTCTCCAGTTTTTATCTGAATTTATTTTCTTTTTCACTGTTGGCTGCTAGGAGCTCCTGAATATCCCTTTGCAGAATCCATAAAAACAGTGCTAGCAAAAGACTCCATGGAAAGAAACCTGTAAAATATCCCTTCTCAGATTCCCAGAAACAGTGCTACCAAACTGCTCCATGGAAAGAATCACATAACTCTGTGAGAAGAATTCACACATAACAAAGCAGATTCTCAGAAGACTTCTTTCCAGTTTTTATAAGAGGATATTTCCTTTTCCACCATAGGCTTCAATGGACTCCCAAACATCCCTTCTCAGATACCACAAAAACAGTGATGCCAGAGTGCTCCCTCAATAGAAATGTTTAACTCTATGAGATGAATGCACACTTCACAAAGGAGTTTCTCAGAAAGCTTCTCTCAAGTTTTTATCTTAAGATATTTCCTTTCTCACCAAAGGACTCTATGTGATCCCGAATATCCCTTTGCATATTTCATAAAAATCAGTGTTATCAAACTGCTCAAAGAAGGTGTAAATCTGTGAGATGAATTCAATCATCACAAAGCAGTTTGTCAGGAAGCTTCTTTCTAGTCTTCTTCAGAGCATAATTACTTTTTCACCATAAGTTTCAATATACTCCAAATAATCCCATTGCAGATACCAAGAAAACAGTGTTAGCACACTGGCCAATGAAAAGATCAGTGTAACACTGTGAGATGAATTCACACATCACAAAGCAGTTTCTCAGAATACTTCTTTCCAGTTTTTGTCTCTGGATATTTCCTTTATCACCATAGGCATCAATGCACTCCCATATATCCCTTTGCTGATTCCTCAAAAACACTGTTAACCAACTGCGACATGAAAAGAAATGTGTAAATTTGTGAGATGAATTCACACATCACAAAGAAGTTTCTCAGAAAATTTCTGTCTAGTTTTTATTTGAGGTTATTTCCTTTGTGAACATAGACCTCAATGTGATACAAAATATCGCTTCTCAGATTAACCATAAATAGTGCTATCAAACTTCTCATTGAAAAGAAAGTTGTAACTCTGTGAGATGAATTCACAAATCACAAAGCAATTTCTCAGGAAGCTTCTTTCTAGTTTTTCTCTGAGGATATTACTTTTGTCACCATAGACTTCAATGCGATGTAAAATACACTTCTGAGATTCCCCAAAACAGTGCTCCCAAACTGCTCCATGAAAAGAATAGTGTAACTCTGTGAGATGAATTCACAAATCACAATGAAGTTTCTCAGAAATCTTCTTTCTATTTTTTGTCTGAGGATATTTCCTTTGTCACACTAAGCATCAATGTGCTCCAAAACATCCCATTGCAGACTCCATAAAAACTGTGCTACCAAACTGCTCCATGAAAAGGAACCTGTAACTCTGTGAGATGAATTCACAAATCACAAAGCAGTTTCTCAAAAAGCTTCTTTCTAGTTTTTGTCTTAGGATATTTCCTTTGTCAGCATTAGCTTCAATGCACTCTAAAGGATCCCATTGCAAATTCTAACAAACAGTGTTAGCAAACTGCTCAATGAGAGGAACAGTGTAGCACTGTGAGGTGAATTCACACACCAGAAAGCTGTGTCTTAGAAAGCTTCTCTCTAGTTTTTCTCTCAGGATATTTCTTTTTTCACCATAGGCCTCAATGCATTCCTGAATATACCATTGCAGATTCCAGGAAAAGTGTGTTAGCAAACTTCTCAATGAAAGGAACATTATAACACTTTGAGGTGAATTCACACATCACAAAGCAGTTTCACAGAAAGCTTCTTTTTGGTTTTTTTCTGAGGATTTTCCTTTGTCACCATAGGCTTCAATATGTTCCCAAGTATCTTACTGCAGCTCCCACAAAAACAGTGTTATCAGACTGCTCAATGAAAAGAATGGTATAATTCTGTAAAATGAATTCACACATAACAAAGCAGTTTCTCAGAATGTTTCTTTCTAGTTTTCTTCTGTGAATATTTCCTTTTTCAGTGTAGGCCTCAGTGCACTCCGAAATATCCCTTTGCAGATTCCATGAAAACCATTTTAGCAATCTGCTCCATGAAAAGAAAGGTGTAACTCTGTGAGGTGAATTCATATATCACAAGGAAATATACAAAACTTATCCTTGAAAAAATCATGTAACTCTCTGAGATGAATTAATACATCACAAAGCAGTTTTTCAGAAGGCTTCTTTCTGGTTTTTTTATGAGGATATTTCCTTTGTCACCTTAGGCTTCAATGCGATCAAAAATGTCCCTCCTCAGATTCCCCAAAAAGAGTGCTACCAAAATGCAAGATGAAAATAAAGGTGTAACTCTGTGAGATTAATTCACACATTACAAAGCAGTTTCACAGAAAGCTTTTTTTTTTGTCTTAGAACATTTCGTTTTGTCACCAAAGGCTTCAATGCACTCTGAAATATCCTATTGCAGATGACATGAAAACGGTGTTAGCAAACTGCTCCATGAAAAGGGTGGTGTAACTCTGTGAGATGAATTCACACATCATAAAGCAGTTTCTCAGAAAGCTTCTTTCTAGTTTTTTTCTGAGAATATTTCCTTTTTCACCATAGGCCTCAACTGGCTCCCAAATATCCATTTGTAAGGTACACGAAAACAGTGTTAGCAAACTACTCCATGAAAAGAATGATGTTATTCTGTGAGATGAATTGATACATAACAAAGCGGTTTCTCAGAAAGCTTCTTTTCAGCCTTTATCTCAGGATATTTCATTTTTCACCATATTCCTCAATGAGTTCTGGAATTTTCTATTGCAGATTCAAGGAAAAAACTCTTAGCAAACTTCTCAATGAAAGGAACAGTGTGACTCTGTGAGGTGAATAGACACATCACAGATCAGTTTCACAGAAAACTTTTTGCTTTTGAACTGAGGATATTTCGTTTGTCACAATAGACATCAATGCCCTCCCAAATATCCTATTGCATATTCCAAGAAAGCAGTGTTATCAAACTGCTCAATGAAAATAACAGTGTAACTTTGTGAGATGAATTCACACATCACAAAGCAGTTTATCAGAAAGTTTCTTTCTAGTTTTTATCTGAGGATATTTCCTTTTACACTATAGACCTCAAAGCACTCACAAATATCCCTTTGCAGATTCCACAAAAACAGTGTTAGTAAACTGCTCCATGAAAAGAAAGGTGTTACTCTGTGAGATTAACACATACATCACAAATATGCTTCTCAGAAAACTTCTTTGTACTTTTTATCTGAGGATATTTCCTTTGTTATCATAGGCTTCAATGTGATCCAAAATAACCCCTCTCAGATTCCCCAAAAGCAGAGCTATGAAACTGGTCCATAAAAAGAATTCTGTAACTCTGTGAGATGAACTAACACATCACAAAGTTGTCTCTCAGAAAGTTTCCTTCTAGTTTTTATTTGAGAATATTTCCTTTTTCATGATAGGCTTCAGTTTGCTCCCAAGTATCCCTTCTCAGATACCACAAAAAGAGTGAGGCCAAACTCCTCCCCCAACAGAAACATTTAACTCTATGAGATGAATGCACACTTCACAAAGGAGTTTCTCACAAAGCTTCTCTCAAGTTTGTAACTGAAAATATTTCCTTTTTTGCCACTGGACTCTATGTGTTCCCAAATATCCCTTTGCAGATTCCACAAAAGCAGTGTCAACAAACTGCTCAATGAAAAGAAAGATGTAACTCTGTGAGATGAATTCACCCATCAAAAATCGGTTTCTCAGAAAGCTTCTTTATAGTTTACATATGAGAATATATCCTTTTTCAACACTGGCTTCAATGCACTCCCAAATATCTCCTCTCAGATACCTCAAAAACAGTGATGCCGAACTACTCAATGAACAAAAAGGTTTAAACTCTATGAGATGAATACGCACATCATAAAATCATTTCTCAAATGCCTTCTCTCCAGTTTTTATCTGAAGTTATTTCCTTTTTCACTGTAGGCCTCTAGGAGCTCTCAAATATCCCTTTGCAGATTCCATAAAACAGTGCTACCAAACTGCTAAAAGAAAGCAAATGTGTAACTCTGTGTTGAATTCACCCATAACAAAGAAATTTTTCGGAAAATTTCTTTCTATTTTTATTTGAAGATATTTTTCATCTTTCTATTTTTTATCTATTTTTTATCCTTTGTCACCATAGGCTTCAATGGGCTCCCAAATATAATATGGCAGATTCCGTGAAATCATTGTTATCAAATTGCTCAATGAAAAGAACAGTGTAACTCTGTGAGATGAGTTCACACATCACAAAGCAGTTTCTCCGACAGCTTCTTTCTAGTTTTATCTGAGGATATTTACTTTGTCACCATAGGCATCAATACAATCCATAATATCCCTTCTCAGATTCCCAAAAAACAGTGCTACCAGTTCCATGAAGAGAATCATGTAACTCTGTGAGATTAATTAACACTTCACAAATCAATTTCTCAGAAAGCATCTTTCTAGTCTGTATATGAAGATATGTCCCTCATCACCATAAGATTCAATGGGCTCTGAAATATCACATTACAAATTCCAAGAAAACAGTGTTAGTAAACTGCTCCCCAAAGAGAACGGTGTAACACTTTGAAATGAAATCACACATGACAAAGAAGTTTCTCAGAAAGCTTCTTTCTAGTTTGTATATCAGGATATGTCCTTTTTAACCATAGTACTCACTGTTCTCACAAATATCCCTTTGCAGATTCCACAAAAAGAGTGTTAGGAAACTCCTCCATGAAAAGAACATTGTAACTCGGTGAGCTGAATTCACACGTCACAAAGAAGTTTCTCAGAAAGCTTCTTTCTAGTATTTACCTGAGGATATTTCCTTTCTCACCATAGGCTTGTATGCGATCCAAAATTTCCCTTCTCAGATTCCCGAAAAAGAGTGCTACCTTGCTGATCCATGAAAAGGATCATGTAACACTGTGAGATGAATTCACAAGTCACAAAACAGTTTCTCAGAAAGTTTCTTTTTGGTTTTATCTGAGAGTATTTCCTTTGTAACTGTAGGCTTCAATGCACTCGGAATTATCCCATTGCAGATTCCAAGAAAACTGTGTTCACAAACTGCTCAATGAAAGAACAGTGCGACTCCATGAGATGAATTCACGCATCACCAAGCAGTTCCTCAGAACACTTCTTTTTGATTTTTATCTGAGGATATTTCCTTTGTCACCATAGGCTTCAAAGCATTCCCAAATATAATATGGCAGATTCCACAAAAACAGTGTTATGAAACTGTTCAATGAATAGAACAGTGTAACTCTGTGGGATGAATTCAAACATCACAAAGTAGTTTCTCAGAAAACTTCTTTCTCGTTTTTAAATGAGGATTTTTCCCTTTTCACTATACATGTCAATGTGCTCCCAAGTATGCTTTTGCAGATTCCACAAAAACAATGTTAGAAAACTGCTCCATGAAAAGAAAGGTGTAACTCTTCGAGATGAATTCACACATCACACAGCAGCTTCTCAGACAGCTTCTTTCTAGTTTTTATCTGAGAATATTTCCTTTCTCAACGTAGGCTTCAAAGCAATCCAAAATATCCCTTCTCAGATTCCCGAAAAACAGAGCTGCCAAACTGATCAATGAAAAGAATCAAGTAATTCTGTGAGTTGAATCAACATATCACAAACTAGTTTCTCAGAAATGTTCTTTCTGGTTTTTGTCTAAGGATATTTTCTTTTTCACCATAATCTTCAATTTGCTCCAAAATATCCCATTGCATATTCTAAGAAAACAATGTTAGCAAACTGTTCAAAGAAAAGAACAATGTATCTCTGTGAAATGAATTCACACATCACAGAACAGTTCCTCAGAAAGCTATTTTCTGGTTTTTATCTGAGGATATTTCCTTTTTCACCATAGGCATCAATGTGCTCCTAAATATCCCTTTGCAGATTTCATGAAATCATTGTTAACAAACTGCTCCATGGAGAGAAAGTTGTAACTCTGTGATAAAAATTTAAGCATCCCTAAGAAGGTCCTCAGAAATCTTCTTTCCAGTTTTTATCTGAAGATATATCCTTTGTCACCATAGGCTTCAAAGCGATCCAAGATATCCCTTCTCAGATTCCCCAAAAACAATGCTACCAAACTCCTCAATGAAAAAAATCGTGTAATTCTGTTAGATGATTTAACATATCACAAAGCAGTTTCTCAGAAAGCTTCTTTCTAGTTATTATATGAGGATATTTCCTATGTCACTATAAGCTTCAATGTGCTCCGAGATACTCCTTTGCAGATTCCATGATGACAGTTTAACCTACTGCTCAATGAAAACAACAATGTAACTCTGTGGGATGAATTCACGCATCACTAAGCAGTTTCTCAGGAAGCTATGTTCTAGTTATTATTTGAGGATATTTCCTTTTTCACCATAGGCTTCAGTGCACCCCAAAATAATCCTATCACAGATTCCAAGAAAACAGTTTTAGCATGCTGTTCAATGAAATCAACAGTGTAACTCTGTGAGATGAATTCACACATCACAAAGAAGTTTCTCAGAAAGCTTCTTTTCAGTTTTTATCTGAGGATATTTCCTTTGTCACCATATGCTTCAATGTGCTCCCAAGTATCCTATTACACATTTCCCAAAACCAGTGTTATCAGACTGCCTAAGGAAAAGTACAGTGTAACTCTGTGAGATGAATTCTCATATCACAAAGCAGTTTCTCAGACAATTTCTTTCTAATTTTTATCTGAATATATTTCCTTTTTCTCTGTAGTCCTCAATGTGCTCCCAAATATCCCTTTCCAGATTCTATGAAAACAGTTTTAGCAAACTGCTACAAGAGAAAAGTGTATCTCTGTATGATGAATTCACACACCACAAAGAAGTTTCTTCAAAATCTTCTTTCTAGTTTTTATCTGAGGATATTTCCTTTGTCACAATAGGCTTCAATGTGATTCAAAATATCCCTTTGTAGATTCCATGAAAACAGTGTTAATCTACTGCTCAATGAAAAGAGTAGTGTAACTGTGTGAGATGAGTTCACACATCACTAAGCACTTTCTCAGAAAACTATTTTCTAGTTATTATTTGAATATATTTCATTTTTCACCACAAGCTTCAATGCACGCAAAAATATCCTATGGGAGATTCCATGAAAACAGTGTTAGCATACTGCTCAATGAGAAGAATGGTGTAACTCTGTGAGATGAATTCACACATCACAAAGTAGTTTCTTAGAATGTTTCTTTTCGGTTTTTATCTGAGGTTATTTCCCTTGTCACCATAGGCTTCAATGTGCTCCCAACTATCCTATTACAGATTCCATGAAAACAGTGTTAGCAAATTGCTCCATAGAAATAAAGTTGTAACTCTGTGAGATGAAATCACACATCACAAAGAAATTTCTCAGAAAATTTCTTTCTTATTTTTATCTGAGGATATTTCCTTAGCAACCATAGGCTTCAATGCGATCCAAAATATCCCATCTCAGATTCCCCAAAAACAGTGCTATGAAACGTCTACATGAAAAGAATCCTGTAACCTTGTGAGATGAATTAGCACGTCACAAAACCGTTTCTCAGAATGCTTCTTTCTAGTTTTTACATGAGAACATTTCCTTTGTCACCATAAGCTTCAAGGTGCTCCAAATATCCCATTGCAGATTCCAAGAAAACAGTGTTAGCAAAATGATTGATGAAAAGAACAGTGTAACTCTGTGAGATGTATTCACATGTCACAAAGCAGTGTCTCAGAAAGCTTCTTTCTAGTCACTGCCTGAGGATATTTTCTTTGTCACCATATGCTTCAATGCACTTCAAAATATCCCTTATGAAATTCCCCAAAAACGGTGTTGGAAAACTGCTCCATGAAATGAAAGTTGTATCTCTGTGAGTTGAGTTCACACATCAGAAACAAGTTTCTCAGAAAGCTTCTTTCTAGTTTTTATCTGAAGATATTTACCTTTTCAATATAGGCCTCAATGCACTCCCAAATATCCCTTTGCAGATTCCAAGAAAACAATGGTAGCAACATGTTCCATGAAAATAAAGGTGTAATTCCATGAGATGAATTCACACATCATAAAGAACTTTCTCAGAAAGCCTCCTTCTAGTTTTTATCTGAGGATATTTCCTTTGTCACCATAGGCTTCTATGCTATCCACAATATTCCTTCTCAGATTTCCGAATATCAGTGCTACCAAATTGATACAGGAAAGGAATCATGTAACTCTGAGATGAATTAACACATCATAAGCAAATTTCTCAGAGAACTTCTTTCGTGTTTTTATCTGAGGATATTTCCTTTTTCACCATAGGACCCAATACTCTCTCAAATATCCCTTTGCATATTCCACAAAAACAGTGTTAGCAAACTGCTCCTTGAAAAGAAAGGTGTAACCTTGTGAGTTGAATTCACGTATCACATAGAAGTTTCTCAGATAGCTTCTTTCTAGTTTTTATCTGATGATAATTCCTTTGTCACCAAAGACTTCAATGCATTCCAAAATATCCCTTCTCAGATTCCCCCAAAACGGTGCTACCAAACTGGTCCATTGAAAGAATGGTGTAACTCTGTGAGATGAATTCACACCTCACAAAGTAGTTTCTCAGAAAACTTGTTTCTAGTTTTTACATGAGGATATTCACTTTTTCACTACAGGCCTCAATGAGCTCCCAAATATTACTTTGCATATTCCACGAAAACAGTGATGGCAAAGTGCTCCAAGAAAATTAAGGGGTGTAACTCTGTGAGATGAACTAACACATCACAAAGCGGTTACTCAGAGAGATTCTTTACAGTTTTTATATGAGAATATTTCTTTTGTTACCTTAGGATTCAATGCAATCCAAAATATCCTTTCTGAGATTCCCCAGGAACACTACTAGTAAACTGCTCCATTGAAAGAGTCGTGTACCTCTGCAGGATGAATTGTAACATCACAATGTGGTTTCTCAGAAAATTTCTTTCTAGTTTTTATATGATATTATTTAATTTGTCACAATAAGCATTAATGTGCTCTGAAATATCCCATTACAGTTCCAAGAAAATAATTTTAGCAAACTTCTCCATGAAAAGAATGGTGTAACTCAGTGAGATGAATTCACACATCACAAAGGAGTTTCTCAGAAAGCTTCTTTCTAGTTTTTATACATGGATATTTCCTTTTAAACCATAGGTTTCAATGTACTCCCAAATATCCCTTTTCAAACACCACAAAAACAGTGATGCTAAAGTGTTCCCTCAACAGAAATATTTACCTATATGACATGAATGCAAAAATCACAAATCTCTGAAAGCTTCTCTCCAGTTTTTACCTGGAGAATTTTCTTCTTTAACCTTAGGACTCTATGTGCTCCCAAGTATCACATTACAGTTTCCACAAAAACAGTGTTACCAAATTGCTCCATGGAAAGAAAGATTTAACCCTGTGAGATTAATTCACCCTTCACAAAACAGTCTCTCAGAAAGCTTCTTTCCAGTTTTTATCTGAGGGTATTTCTTTCTTCATCATAGGCTTCTCTGTTCTTCGAATATCCCTTCGTAGATTCCACAAAAACAGGGTTAGCAAACTGCTCAATGAAAAGACTGGTTTACCTATGGGAGATGAATTCACCTATCACAAAGAAATTTATCAGAAGACTCCTTTCTACCTTTCATCTGTGCAGCATATTAACTTTTCCACCATCAGCCTCAAAGCATTCCCAAATATCCCTTCTCAGACACCACAAAAACAGTGATGCCAAATTGGTCAATCAAAAATATGGTTTATCTCTATGAGGTGATTGCACACATCACAAAACAGTTTCTCAAAACTTTCTCTCCAGTTTTTATTTGAAGATATTCCCTTTTTCACCAACAGCCTCTATGAGCTCCCAAATATCCCTTTGCAGATTCCCCCAAAAGAGTGCTACCATACTGCACAATGAAAAGAAAGGTGTAACTCTGAGATGAATTCACCCATCACAAAGCAGTTTCTCATAAAACTTCTTCCTAGCTTTTTTGGGAGGATGTTTTTATTTTCACCATAGGCCTCATGGCACTCTCAGATATCCCTTTGCAAATTCCAAGAAGCAGTTTTGACAAACTGCTCCATGAAAAGAAAGGTGGAACTCAGTGAGATGAACTCACACATCACAAAGAACTTTCTCAGAAAGTTTCTTTTTAGTTTTTATCTGAGCATATTTCATTAGTCACCAAAGGCTCCAATGTGATCCAAAATAACCCTTCTCAGTTTCCACAAAAACAGAGATACAAAATTGATCCATGAAAATGATTGTGTAACTCTGTGAGATGAATTAGCACATCACAAAGCAGTTTCTCAGAGAGGTTCTTTCTAGTTTTAAATGAGGATATTTTCCTATCAACATAAGCTTCAATGCTCTCCTAAATATGCCATTGCAGATCCCAAGAAAACAGTGTTAGCCATCTGCTCAATGAAAAGAACAGTGTAACTCTGTGAGATGAATTTACACATCAGAAAGCAGTTTTTGAGAAAGCTTCTTTCTAGTTTTTATGTGAGGATATTTCCTTTTTCACCGTAGGTCTCAAAGTGCTCAAAATTATCCCCTTGCAAATTCCACGAAAATGGTGTTAGCATACTGCTCCATAAAAAGAGTGTTGTAAATCTGTGAGATGAATTCACACATCACAAAACAGTTTCTCAGAAAACTTCTTTTCGGTTTTTGTCAGAGGATATTTCCCGTGTCACCATAGGCTTCAATGCTCTCTCAAACATCCTATTGCAGATTCCATGAAAACAGTGTTATGAAACTGCCCAGTGAAAATAACAGTGTAACTCTGTGAGATGAATTCACACAGGTTTAAGTGGTTTCTCAGAAATCTTCTTTCTAGTTTTTAATTGAGGATATTTCTTTTGTCACCACAGGCTTCAATGTGACTCAAAATATCCCTTCTCAGATTCCCCAAAAACAGTACTACCAAACTGTTACATGAAAAATATGGTGTAACTCTGTGACATGAATTCACATATCACAAAGATGTTTCTCAGAAAACCTCTTTCTAGTTTTTATCTGAGGATATTTCCTTTTTCACTGTATTAATCAATGTGCTCCACAATATCCCATAGCAGATTAATCAATAAAAGTGTTAGCAAACCTCTTAATGAAAAGAACGGGGTAACTCTGTGAGGTGAGTTCACACATCACAAAGCAGATTCACAGAAAGCTTCTTTTTGGACTTTTTTCTGTGGATATTTCCTTTGTCACTATAGGCTTCAATGCACTCCCAAATATCCTATTGCAGATTGCACGAAAACTGTGTTATCAAACGGCTCAATGAAAATAATGGTGAAACTCTGTAAGACGAATTCAGACATCACAAAGCTGTTTTACAGAAGGCTACTTTCTAATAAAACTTCTTTCTAGACTTAACTGAGGAAAGTTCATTTTTCACTATGGGCATCAAAGGGCTCTGGAATATCCTATTGCAGATTCCATGAAAACAGTGTTAGCAAACCGCTCCAGGAAAATAAAGATGTTACTCTGTGAGATCAAAACGCATATCACAAAGAGCTTTCCCAGAATGTTTCTTTCTAGTTTTCATCTGAGGATATTTATTTTGTCAACATAGGCTTCAATGTGATCAAAATATCCCTTTTCAGATTCCCCAAAAACACTGCTAAGAAATTTTTCCATGAAGAGAATTGTGAAACTCTGTGAGATGAATTAACACATTTTAAAGTGGTTTCCAGAAAACTTCTTTCTAGTTTTTATATGAGGATAATTCCTTTATCACCATATGCCTCAAAGCACTCTCAAGTATCCCTTTGCAGATTCCAAGAAAACAGTATTATCAAAATGCTCAATGAAAAGAAGAGTGTAACTCTGTGAGATGAATTCACACATCACAAACAGTTTATCAGGAAGCTTCTTTCTAGTTTTTATCTGATTATATTTCCTTTGTTACCATAGACTTCAATGCGATCCATAATATTTCTTCTCAGATTCCCCAAAAACGGTGCTACCAATCTGCTCCCTGAAAAGAATTCTGTAACTCTGTGACATGAATTCACAAATCACAAAGCAGTTTCTCAGAAAGTTTCTTTTTGGTTTTTATCTGAGAATATTTCCTTTGTCACCATAGGCTTCAATGCCCTCCCAAATATCCTATTGCAGATTGCACGAAAACTGTGTTATCAAATGGCTCAATGAAAAGAATGGTGAAACTCTGTAAGACGAATTCACACATCACAAAGCAGTTTCTCAGAAATCTTCTTTCTAGTTTTTATCTGAGGATATTTCCTTTGTCACTATAGGCCTCAATGTGCTCCAATATGTCCCATTGCATATTCCACAAAATCAGTTTTGGCAACTGCTATGTGAAAAGAATGGTGTACTTCTGTGAGATGAACTGAGACATCACAAAGAACTTTCTCAGAAAACTTCTTTCTAGTTTTTAACTGAGGATATTTTCTTTGTCACCAGAGGCTTCAATGCAATTCAAAATATCCGTTCTCAGATTGCCCAAAAACAGTGCTACCAAACTGTTCCATGAAAACTATTGTGTAACTCTGTAGATGAATTATGACATCACAATGCAGTTTCTAAGAAATCTTCTTTCTAGTTTTTATATGAGGATTTTCCTTTGTCACCATAAGCTTCAATGAGCTCCCAAATATCCCATTGCCATTTCCAAGAAAACTGTGTTAGCAATTTCTCATTGAAAAGAACAGTATAACTCTGAAATGAATTGGCACACCAGAAGAACCTCTCCCAGAAAGCTTCTGTCTAGTTCCTCTCTGAGGATATTTCCTTTGTCACCATAGGCTTCAATGTGATCCAAAATATCCCTTTTCAGATTTACTAAAAACAGTGCTACCACACTGATCCATGAAAAGAATCGTGTAATTCTGTGAGATGAATTAACACATCACAAAGTGGTTTCTCAGAAAGCTTCTTTCTAGTTTTTATCTAAGGACATTTCCTTTATCACCATAGGCCTTAGAGCACTCAGAAATATCCCTTGGCAGATTCCACAAAAACAGTGTTAACAAACTGCTCCATGAAAACTAAGGTGAAACACTGTGAGATGAATTCACCCATCACAAAGCAGTTTCTCAGAAAGCTTCTTTATGGTTTTAATCTGAGGACATTTCCTTTGTCACCATAGGCTTAAGGCACTCCCAAATACCCTATTGCCGATTCCATGAAAACAGATTAATCAAACTGCTCAATGAAAGGAGCAGTGTAACACTGAGAGATGAAATCACACGTCACAAAGCAGTTTCTCAGAAAGGTTTCTTCTAGTTTTTATCTGAGGATAATTCTTATTTCATTGTAGGCCTTAATGCATTCCCAAACATCCCTTTGCAGATTCCAGGAAAACAGTGTTAGCAAACTGCTCCATGAAGAGAGAGGTGTAACACTGTGAGCTGAATTCACATATAACAAAGAACTTTCTCTTACTTTTTTCTACTTTTAATCTGAGGATATTTCCTTTGTCACCATAGACTTCAATGAGATCCAAATATACTTTCTCAGATTGACCAAAACCAATGTTAACAAACTGTGCCATGAAAAGAATCATGTAATTCTGTGAGATGAATTCACAAATCACAAAGCAGTTTCTCAGAAAGTTTCTTTCTAATTTTTGTCTGAGTATATTTCCTTTGTCACCATAAGCTTTAATGCACTTTGAAGTATCCCATAGCAGATTCCAACAAAATAGTGTTAGCAAACTGTTCAATGAAAAGAATAGTGTAACACAGAGAAATGAATTCACACATCACAATGCAGTTTCTCAGAAAGCTTCCCTTTGGTTTTTATCTGAGCATATTTCCATTGTCACCATAGGCTTCAATGCACTCCCAAATATCCTACTGCAGTTTCCACAAAAACAGTGTTACCAAACTGTTCAATGAAAACAGTGGTGTAATTCTGTGGGATGAAATTACACATCACAAAGCTGTTTCTCAGAAATGTTCTTTCTAGTTTTTATCTGAGGATACTTCCTTCTTCACCATATGCCTTAATGCATTCCCAAACATCCCTTTGCAGATTCCAGGAAAACAGTGTTAGCAAACTGCTATGTGAAAAGAAAGGGTTAAATTGGTCACATGAATTCACACAACACAAGGAACACTCTCAGAAAGCTCCTTTCTACCTTTTTGAGAGAGGATATTTCCTTTGTCACCATAGGCATCAATGACATCCAAAACATCCCTTCTCAGATTCCTCAAAGACACTGCTACCAAATTGCTCTATGAAATGAACACTGTATCTCTGTGAGATGAATTCACACATCACAAATCAGTATATCACAAAGTTTCTTTCTAGTTTTTATCTGAGAATAATTCTTTTTTCACTATAGGCCTCAATGCAGTGCCAAATATCCCTTTGCAGATTCCACGAAAACAGTGTTAGCAAACTATTCCATGAAAAGAAAGGTGTAACCCTGTGAGATGAACTCACACATCACAATAACTTTCTCATAAAGCTTCTTTCTTTGTTTTTATCTGAGGATATTTTCTTTGTCACCATAGGCGTCAATGTGATACAAAATATCCTTTCTCAGATTCCCCAGAAACAGTTCTACCAAGTTGATCCATGAAAGAAAAGCTGTAACTCTGTGAGATGAATTCACAAATCAGAAGTCAGTTTCTCAGAAACCTTCTTTCTATGTTTTCTCTGAGATTATACCCTTTGTCACCAACAGCTTTAATGCGCTCCAAAATGTCACATTGCAGATTCAAAGAAAATAGTGTTAGCAATCTGCTCAATGATGAGAACAGTGTAACTCTGTGAGAGGAATTCACACATCATAAACCTGTTTCTCAGAAAGCTTCTTTCTTGTTTTTATCTGAGGATATTTTCCTTTTCATCATATTCCTCAATGCATTCCCGAATATCCCATTGCAGATTCCAAGACAAAAGCATCAGCACACTTTTCAATGAAAAGAATGTTCTAATTCTGTGAGATGAATTAAAACATCACAAAGCAGTTTCACAGAAAGCTTCTTTTTGGTTTAACTCTGAAGATATTTCCTTTGTCAACATAGGCTTCAAAGTGCCCCCAAATATCATATTGCAGATTCCATGAAAGCAGTGTTATCAAACTGCTCAATGAAAAGAACGGTGTAACTCTGTAAGATGAATTCAGACATCACAAAGTAGTTTCTCAGAAAGCTTCTCTCTAGTTTTTATCTGAGGATATTTCCTTTTTCACTTCAGGACACAACGCACTCCCAAATATCCTACCCCAGATTTCACGAAAAGAGTATTATCAAACTGCTCAATGAAAAGAATGGTGTAACACTGTAAGAGGAATTCACACATTGCAAAGCAGTTTCTCAGAAAGCTTCTTTCTAGTTTTAATCTGAGGACATTTTCTTTGTCACCGTAGGCTTCAATGTGATCCAATATATCCCCTCTCAGATTCCCCAAAAACAGGGCTAGTAAACTCCTCCATGAAAATAATCGTGTAACTCTGTGAGATGAATTCCCAAATCAGAATGCTGTTTCTCAGCAAGCTTCCTTCTGGTTTTTTTCTGAGGATATTTTCTCTTTCACTATATTCCTCAATGTGCTCTGGAATATCCCATTGCAGATTCCATGACAAAAGCATTAGGAAACTTCTCAATGAAAAGAACAGTGTAACTCTGTGAGATGAATTCACACACCACAAAGCAGTTTCAAAGAATCCTTCTTACTGCTTTTTATCTGAGGATATTTGCTTTGTCACCATAGGCTTCAATATTCTCCCAAGTACCCTGTTGCAGATTCCATGAAAACAGTGTAATCAAACTGCACAATAAAAGAATGGTGTAGCTCTATGAGATGAATTCACACATCACAAAGCAGTTTCTCATAAAACTTCTTTCTATTTTATATCTGAAGATATTTAATTTTTCACAATAGGCCTTAACGTGCTCCCAAATATCCTTCTGCAGATTCCACGAAAACAGTGTTAGGAAACTACTCCAAGAAAAGAAAGTTGTATCTCTGTGAGAAGAACTCACATATCACAAAGAACTTTCTCAGAAAGCTTCTTTCTAGTTTTTATATGAGGATATTTCCTTTGTCACCATAGGCATCAATGTGATACAAAACATCCCTTCCCAGATTCCCCAAAAACAGTTCTACCAAACTGATTCATAAAAAAAGCTGTAACTCTTTGAGGTTAATTCACAAATCAGAAAGCAGTTTCTCAGAAACCTTTTTTCTAGGTTTTCTCTGAGGGTATGTCCTTTGTCACTGTCAGATTCAAGGTGCTTCAAAATGTCACATTGTGGATTCCAAGAAAACAGTTTTAGCAAACTACTATATTAAGAAAGCAGTGTGGGGGGCGGAGCAAGATGGCCGAATAGGAACAGCTGCAGTCTCCAACTCCCAGCGCGAAGGACACAGAAGACCGGTGATTTCTGCATTTTGAA
>NW_012116777.1:1215753-1218694 GCF_000951035.1 Colobus angolensis palliatus | reverse complement strand
CTTTTTATCCACAGGCCTCAATATGCTAGCGAATATCACTTTGCAGATTCCACGAAAACAGTGTTAGCAAAGTGCTTCATGAAGAGAAAGATGTACCACTGTGAGCTGAATTCACACATCACAAAACAGTTCCTCAGAAAGCTTCTTTCTCGTTTTTATCTGAGGATATTTCAGTTCTCAAAGCACTTCCATATATCTCATTGCAGATTCCGTGAAAATAGTGTTAACAAACATCTCAATGAAAGCAATAGTGTAACTCTGTGAGGTGAATTCACACACCACAAAGCAGTTTCTGAGAAGGCTTCTTCCCAGGTTTTTTCTGTGGAGATTTGAATATTCACCATGGCATTAAATGATATCCAAAACATCACTTCTGAAATTCCTCAAAAATAGAGCTAGCAAACTTCTCCATGAGAGAGTGGTGTAACATTGTCAGATGAATTCAAGCATCATAAACCAGTTTCTCAGAAAACTTCTTTCTGGATTTTGTCTGAGGATATTTCCTTCGTCCCAGGAGTCTTCATAGCGATACAAAATATCACTTCTCAGATTCCACAAAGAGAATGCTAGCAAACAGTTCCATGAAATACATGTGGAACTCTGGGAGATGAATTCACACATCACAAAGCAGTTTCTCAGAAAGTTTCTTTCTCGTTTTTAACTGAGGATATTTCCTTTGTCACAATAAGCTTCATGGTGCTAAGAAATATCCCATTGCAGATTTCAAGAAAACAGTGTTAGCAAATTGCTCCATGAAAAGAAAAGTGTAACTCTGTCAGATGAATTCACACATCCCACAAATAATTTTCTCAGAAAGCCGCTTTCTAGTTTTTATCTGCTTATACTGAGTCACCATAGACTTCAATGCGATCCAAAATTTCCCTTCTCAGATTCCCTAAAAACAGTGCAACCAAACTGAGAAAACAATCATGTAACTCTCTGAGATGAGTTCACAAATCACAAAGTAGTTTCTCAGAAAGTATCTTTCTAGTTTTTGTCTGTAGATACTTCCTTTTTCACAGTAAGTTTCAATGTGCTCTGAAATATTCCATTGCAGATTCCATAAAAACGGTGTTAGCAACCTTCTCACCAAAGAGAACAGTGTAACTCTGTGAATTGAATTCACACATCACAAAGCAGTTCCTCAGAAAGCATCTTTATAGTTTTTATCTGAGGATATTTTCTTTTAATCCATAGGCCTCAATATACACAGGAATATCCCTTGGCATATTCCATGAAAACAGTCTTAGCAAACTGCTCGATGAAAAGAAAGCTGTAAATCTGAGATGAATTTACACATCACAAAGCAGTTTCTCAGAAAGCTTCATGTTAGTTTTTGGCTGAGGATATTTCCTCTGTCACCATAGGCTTCAATGTGATCCAAAATATCCCATCTCAGATTCCCCAAAAACAGTGCTACCAAACTGCTCCATGAAAAGAATGATGTAACTGTTAGATGAATTCACACATCACAAAGCAGTTTCTCAGAAACTTTCTATCTAATTTTTATCTGAGGATGCTCCCTTTTCACCAGAGGCCTCAACTCACTCTGAAATATCCCTTTGTAAATTCCATGAAAACAGTGTTAGCAAACTTCTCCATGAAAAGACAGGTGTTACTCTGTGAGATGAATAAACGAATCACAAGGAAGTTTCTCAGAAAGCTTCTTTCTAGTTTTTATCTGAGAATATTTCCTCTGTTACCATAGGCTTCAAAGGAATCCAAAATAGCACTTCTCAAATTCGCCCTAAACAGTACTACCAAACTAATCCATGAAAAGAATCGTGTAACTCTGTGTGATGAATTGGCACATCACAAAGTGCTTTCTCGGAAAGCTTCTTTCTAGTTTTTATATGAGGATATTTCCTTTGTCAAATTAAACTTCATAGTGCTCCAAAATATCCCATTGCAAATTCCAAGAAAACAGAGTTAGCAAACTGCTCAATGAAAAGGACAGTGCAACACTGTCAGATGAATTCAAGTTTTGCAAGGCAGTTTCTCAGAAAGAATCTCCTTTATTTATGTGAGGATATTTCTTTTTACACTATAGGCCTCGATGTGCTTGCAAATATCGCATTGCAGATTTCACGAAAATAATGTTAGCTTACTGCTCCATGAAAAGAGAGGTGTAAATCTGTGAGATTAATTCACACATTACTATCCGGTTTCTCAGAAAGATTCTTTTTGGATTTTGTCTGAAGATATTTCTTGTCACCATGGACTTCAATGTGCTCCCAACTATCCTATTGCAGATTCCCCAAAAAGATTGATAGCAAACTGGTCCAAGAAAATAATCCTGTAATGCTGTGAGATTAATTCACATATCACAAAACAGTTTCACAGAAAGCTTCTTTCCAGTTTTTATCTGAGGATATTTCCTTTTTCAACATAGGCTTCATTGAGATCCAAAATGTCTCTTCTCAGATTCCCCTTAAAAGGGCTACCAGGAAGAGCAAGATGGCCGAATAGGAACACCTCCAGTCTCCAACTCCCAGCACGAGCGACACAGAAGACCGGTGATTTCTGCATTTTCAACTGAGGTACTGGGGTCCTTTCACTAGGGAGGGCCGGACAATCGGTGCTGGTCAGCTGCTGCAGCCTGACCAGCGACAGTTGAAGCAGGGCGATGCATCACCTCACCTGGGAAGCACAAGGGGGAAGGGAATCCCTTTTCCTAGCCAGGGGAACTGAGATACACAACACCTGGAAAATCGGGTAACTCCCACCACAATAACACGCTGTAAGCAAACCAGCACACAAGGAGAATATATGCCTCACTTCGTCGGGAGGGTCCCACGCCCACGGAGCCTCCCTCACTGCTAACACAGCAGTCTGAGGAGACCTAACCCTAAGGCAGCAGTGAGGCTGGGGGAGGGGCGCCTGCCATTGCTGAGGCTTAAGTAGTAAACAAAGCCACTGGGAAGCTCCAACTGGGTGGAGC
>NW_012116777.1:1210640-1211711 GCF_000951035.1 Colobus angolensis palliatus | reverse complement strand
ATTGCTTCTCAGATTTCTGAAAAACAGTGCTATGAAACTGCTCCATGGAACGAATGGTATAACTCTGTGAGATGAATTCACACATCACAAAGTTTTTTCTCAGAAAGCTTCTTTCTGGTTTTTATCTGAGAACATTCCCTTTTTCACCACATTCACCAATGCACTCCAGAATATCCTATTGCAAATTCCATGATGAAAGTGTTAGTAAAGTGCTCAATGAAAGGCAAAGCGTAACTGTGTAAGATGAATTCACACCTCACAAAGCAATTTCTCAGAAAGTTTCTTTCTATTTCTTTTTCTGAGGATATATCCTTTTTCACCACAGGCGTCAATGCACTCGTGAATATCCCTTTGCGGATTCCATGAAAATAGTGTTAGCAAACGGCTCCATGAAAGGAAAGGTGTAAATCTGTGAGATGAATTCACACACCACAAAGCAGTTTCTCAGAAAGCTTCTTTGTGGTTTGTGTCTGAGGACATTTTCTTTATCACCATAGGCTTCAATGTGCTCCCAAATATCCTAATGCAGATTCCACAAAAACAGTGTTAGCCCACTGTTCCAATAAAACAATCATGTAACTCTGTTAGATGAGTTCACACATCAGAAAGCAGTTTCTCAGAAAGCTTCCTTCTACTTTTTATCTGAGAATATTTACTATGTCAACATAGGCTTCAATGTGATCCAAGGTATCCCTTCTCAGATTCCCCAAAAACAGTGCTACCAAACTGAACCATGGAAAGAATAGTGTAACTCTGTGAGAAGAATTAACACATCACAAATTTGTTTCTCAGAAATCTTTCTTTTTCTAGTTTTTTCTAGTATTTTCTTTGTTACCATAAGCTTCTGTGCACTCAAAAATATGCCAATGCAGATTCAAAGAACACTGTAATCAAACTTCTCAATGAAAAATGTGGTGTAACTTTGTGAGAATAATTCCTACATCACAACGCAGTTCATCAGAAAACTTCTTTCTAGTTTTTATCTGATGATATTTCCTTTTTAATCAAAAGACTCAATGTGCTCCCAATTTTCCCTTTGCAGATTCCAGGAAGGCGGTGGTAGCAAATTGC
>NW_012116777.1:1193370-1210590 GCF_000951035.1 Colobus angolensis palliatus | reverse complement strand
TTTTTATCTGATGATATTTCCTTTTTAATCAAAAGACTCAATGTGCTCCCAATTTTCCCTTTGCAGATTCCAGGAAGGCGGTGGTAGCAAATTGCTCCATGAAAAAGAAGGTGTAACTCTGTGAAATGAATTCACTCATCACAAAGAATTTCCGCAGAAAGCTTCTTTCTAATTTTTATCTGAGGATATTTCATTTGTCACCATAGGCTTCAATGTGATCCAAAATATACCTTCTCAGATTCCCCAAAGACAGTGTTACCAAACTGATCCATGAAAAGTATCATGTAACTCTGAGAGCTGAATTAACCAGTTACAAACCAGTTTCTCAGAAAGCTTCTTTCTAGTTTTGTCTTAGGATATTTCTTTTGTCACCATAGGCTTCAATGCACTCCAAAATATCCCATTGTATATTCTAGGAAAACAGTGTTATCACACTGCTCAATGAAAAGAACGGTGTATCTCTGTGAGATGAGTTAACACATCACAAAGCAGTTTCTCAGAAAGCTTCTGTCTAGTTATTATTGGAGGATACTTCCTTTTTCACCACAGGCCTCAATGCACTCCCAAATATGCCTTTGCAAATTCCATGAAAACAGGGTTAGCAAACTGCTTCATGAAAAGAAAGCTGTAACTCTGTGAGATAAATTCACACATCACAAACAGCTTTCATAGAAAACTTCTTTGTACTTTTTATCTGAGGATATTTCTTTTGTTGCCATAGGCTTCAATGCCGTCAAAAATACCCTTCTGAGATTTCCTAAAACAGTGCCACCAAATTACTCCATAAAGAGAATCATGTAACTCTGTGATATGAATTCAAAAAACACAAAGAAGTTTCACAGAAAGCTTATTTTGGTTTTTGTCTGAGGATACTTTCTCTGTCACCATAAGCATCAATGGTCTCCAAAATATCCCATTGCAGAATTCAAGAAAATGGTGTTAGCAAGCTGCTCAATGAAAGAACAGTGTAATTCTGTGAGATTAATTCACATATCACAAAGCATTTTCTCAGAAAGCTTCTTTCTAGTTTTTATCAGATGATATTTGGTTTTTCACCATAGGCTTCAATGCACTCCTAAATATTCATTTACAGATTCCACGAAAACAGTCTTAGCAAACTGCTTCATTAAAAAAAAGGTGTGAATCTGTGAGATGAATTCATACGTCAAGCAGAGCTTTCTAAGAAAACTTCTTTCTAGTTTTTATGGGAGGATATTTCCTTTGTCACCATAAGCTTCAATGTACTCAAAATATCCTAATGCAGATTCCACGAAAACAGTGTTATCAAACAGCTCAATGAAAAGGATGGTGTAACTCTGTGAGATGAATTCACACATCACAAACCAGTTTCTCATAAAGCTTCTTTCTAGTTTTTATCTTAGTATATTTCCTTTTTCACTATAGGCCTCCATGCACTCCCAAATATCACTTTGCAGATTCCACGAAAAGAGTGTTAGCAAGCTGCTCAATGAAAAGAACAATGTAACTCTGTGGATGAATTCACACATCACAAAGCTTCTCAGAAAGCTTATTTCTAGCTTTTATCTGAGGATATTTTGTTTTTCACCATAGTCCTCAATGAGCTCCAAAATATCCCCTTGCAGATTCCATGAAAACAGTCTTAGCAAACGACTGCCTGAAAAGATAGCTGTAACTGTGGGAGATGAATTCACACATCACAAAGCAGTTTCCCATAAAGCTTCTTTTTTTTTTTTACCTGATCATATTTTCCTTGTCACCACAGGCTTCAATGTGCACACAAATATCCTATTGCAGATTCTGCAAAACCGGTGTTAGGAATCTTCAACATGAAAAGAAATGTGTAACACTGAGAGATGAATTCACACATGACAAAGAAGTTTCTCAGAAAGCTTCTTTCTTGTTTTTTAACAGAGAATATTTCCTTTGTAACCATAGGCATCAATGTGATCCAAAATATCCCTTCTGCTACCAAACTGATTAAGAAAGTTACATGTAAATCTGTTAGGTGAATTAACACATCACAATATGGTTTCCCAAAAGTTTCTATCTACTTTTTCTATGAGAATATTTCATATATCATTGTAACCTTCAATGAGCTATGAAATATCCCATTGCAGATTCCAAGAAAAGAATGTTAGCAAACTGCTCAATGAAAAGTACAGTGTAACACTTTGAGATGAATTCACACATCACAACAAAATTTCTCAGAAATCTTCTTTCTAGTTTTTATCTGAAGATATTTCGTTTTTCACTATAGGCCTCCATGTGCTCCCAAATATCCCTTTGCAGATTCCATGAAAACAGTGTTAGCAAAACAGTTCAATGAAATGAATGATATAACTCTGTGATATGAATTCACACATCAAAAAGAAGTTTCTCAGAAAGGTTCTTTCTAGTTTTTTTCCGAGGATATTTACTTTTTCAGCATAGGTCACAACATGCTCCCAAATATCCCTTTGCAGATTCCACAAGAAGAGTGTTATCAAATGACTCCATGAAAAAAGGTGTAACTCTGTGAGATGAAATCACACATCACAAACAATTTTGTAACATAGTTCTTTCTGATATTTTTTTGAGGATATTTCGTTACCACAGGTTTCAATATGATCCAAAACATCCCTTTTAAATTCCCCAAAAACAGTGCTACTAAACGGCTTCATGAAAAGAATCGTGTAATCCTGTGAGATGAATTAACACATCACAAAGCAGTTTCTCAGATAGCTTCTTTCTACTTTTTCTATGAGGATATTTCCTGTGTCATCATAAGCTACAATGTACTCCAAAATATCCCATTTCAGATTCCAAGAGAACAATATTAGCAAACTGCTCAATGAAAATAACAGTATGACACTGTGAGATGAATGCACACATCACAAAGCAATTTCTCATAAAGTTTCTTTCAAGTTTTTATATAAGGAGATTTAATATTTTACCATAGGCCTCAATGCACTCCCATATATCCCTTTTCAGATCCCATCACAACAGTGTTAGGAAACTGCTCAATGAATAGAACAATGTAACTCTGTGAGATGAACCCGCACATCACAAAGCAGTTTCTCAGGAATATTCTTTCTGGGTTTTAGCTGAGGACACTTACTTTTTCACTATAGGTATCCATGCACTCCAAAATATCCCTTTGCAGATTCCACAAAAACTTTGTTAACAATCTTCTCAATTGAAAAAACAGTGAAACTCTGTGAGATGAATTCACACATCACAAAGCAGTTTCTCAGAAATCTTCTTTCTAGTTTTTATATGAGGGCATTTTTTTGTCACCATAACCTTCAGTGTGCTCTGAAATATCCCATTGCAGATTGCACGAAAACAGTGTTAGCAAAATTCTGCAGGAAAAAAAGATGTAGCTCTGTGAGATGAATTCACACATCACCAAGAGCTTTCTGAGAAAAATTCTTTCTGGTTTTTATCTGAGGATATTTCCTTTGTCACCATAGATTTCAATATGACCCACAATGTCCCTACTCAGATTCCCAAAAACAGTGCTACCAATGTGCTCCATGAAAAGAATCATGTTATTCTGTTAGATGAATTCAAAAATCAAAAATCAGTTTCTCAGAAATCTTCCTTCAAGTTTTTGTCTGAGTATATATCCTTTTTCACCATAAGATTCAATGTGCCCCAAAATATCCCATTGCAGATTCCAATAAAACAGTGTTAGCAAACTGTTCAATGAAAATAGCAGTTACCAACAGTGTAACTCTGGGGGATGAATTCACACATCACAAAGCAGTTTCTCAAAAAGATTCTTTCCAGTTTTTATCTGAGGATAATTAATTGTCACCATAGGCTTCAATGTGATACAAAATATCCTTTCTCAGAGTACTGCAAAACAAGGCTACCAAACTGATCCATGAAAAGAATCGTGTAGCACTGAGACGAATTAACACATCACAAAATGGTTTCTCAGAAAACTTTATTCTAGTTTTTATATGAGGATATTTCGATTGTCACTATAAGCTTCCATGTGATCCAAAATATCCCTTCTCAGATTCGCCAAAAACAGTGCTACCTTACTGCTCCATGAATAGAATCATGTAACTGTGTGAAGTTAATTCACGTATCACAGAGCAGTTTCTTTGAAAACTTCTTTAAAGTTTTGTCTGAATATATTTCCTTTGTCACCCTAAGCATCAATGCCCTATGAAATATCCCATTGCATATTCCAAGAAAACAGCACTAGCAAACTGCTCAATGAAACCAACAGTGTAACTCTGCGATATGAATTCTCACATCACAAAGAAGTTTCTCAGTAGCTTGGTTTTTGGTTTTTATCTGAGGATATTTCTTTGTCACCATTGGCTTCAATGTGCTCACAAACATCCTATTGGAGATTCCGAGAAAAGAGGGTTAGCAAACTGCTCAATGAAAAAAATGGTGTAAATCTCTGAAGTGAATTCACACATCACAAAGCAGTTTCTCAAATGCTTCTTTCTAGTTTTTATTTGAGAATAGTTAGTTTTTCACCATAGACCCATGAAAATAATTGAACAGTGTAAATCTGTGAGAATTCACAAATCACAAAACAGTTTCTCAGAAAGCTTCCTTCTACTTTTTATGTGAGGTATTTCTATGTCACCATAAGTTTCCATGCGCTCCAAAGTATCCCATTGCAGATTCCATGAAAACAGTGCTAGCAAACTGCTCAATGAAAAGAACATTGTAAAACAGTGATATTAATTCACACATCACAAAGCAGTTTTTCAGAAAGCTTTTTTCTACTTTTTCTTTGAGGATATTCCTTTGGCCTCAGTATGATATTCCTTAGGCCTCAGTATGCTTGGGAATATCCTTTGCTGATTACACAAAAATAGTTTTAGCAAACTGCTCCATTAAAAGACAGGTGTAACTCTGTGAGGTTAATCCACGAATCAGAAATAAGTATCTCAGAAAGCTTCTTTCTAGTTTGTAACTGGGGATATTTCCTTTTTCCTTTGTTCCATATGCTTCAATGTGATCTCAATTATCCCTTCTCAGATTCCCCAAGAACACTGCTACCAAACTGCTCCATGAATAGAATCGTGTAACTCTGTGTGATGAATTCACAACCCACAAAGCAATTTCTGAGAAAGCTTCTTTTTAGCTATTGTCTGAGGATATTTCCTTTATCACCATAAGCTTCAATGAGCTCCAAAATATCTCATTGCAGATTCAACAAAAACAGTGTTATCAAACTGCTCAGTGAATAGAACAGTGTAGCTTTGTGAGATGAATTCACACATCACAAAGTGGTTTCTCAGAAAGCTTCTTTCTAGTTTTTATATGAGGGTATTTTCCTTGTCACCATAGGCTTCAATGCCCTCCCAAATATCCTATTGCCAATTCCAGAATAACAGTGTTATCAAACTGCTCAATAAAAAGAATGGTGGAACTCTGTGAGATGCATTCACACATCACAAAGCAGTTTATCAGAAAGCTTCTTTCCAGTTTTATTCTGAGAATAATTCCTTTTGCCTCTTGGGCTTCGTTGCCTTGCCAATTTTCCTTTTGCGGTTTCCCCAAAGGCGTTTTTGGCAACTTGTTCATTGAACTGAAGGTTTTGCCCTTTTGCGTTGATTTCGGAATTCCCAAGGAGTTTTTTCGGAAGGTTTTTTTTTGTTTTTTTTTTGGGGTTTTTTCCTTTTTCCCCCCAGGTTTCCTTTTGTTTCAAACTTTCTTTTTGCTTTTTCCAGGAAACCGTTTTTACCAACTTGTTCATTTAAAGGAGGGTTTTACTTTTTTGGGTTGATTTCCCCCTTGCCACGGGGGTTTTTCGGAAGGTTTTTTTTTGTTTTTTTTTTGGGGTTTTTTGTTTTTTCCTGTTGGCTTTCGTTGGTTTCCCAATTTTCCTTTTGCGGTTCCCCCGGAACCGTTTTTCCCAGGTTGTTCATTGAAAGGACCGTTTTACTTCGTTGGGTTCGTTTCCCAATTCCCAAGGGGTTTTCCCGGAAGGTTTTTTCTTGGTTTTTTTTTGTTGTTTTTTTTTTTTTACCGGAGGGTTTCATTTTGTTCCCAATTTTGCTTTTTCGGTTCCCCAAACACAGTGGTACCAAAGTGATCCATGAAAAGAATCGTGCACCTCTGTGAGATGAATTCGCACTTCACAAAGCAGTTTCTCAGAAAGCTTCTGTGTAGCTTTTATCTGAGGTGTTTCCTTTGTCACCATAGGCTTCAATGCCATCCAAAGTATCCCTTCTCAGATCTCCAAAAAGAGTACTGAAAAACTGCTCCATAAAAGGAAAGGTGTAACTCTGTGAGATGAATTCGCACATCAGAAAGCAGTTTCTCAGACAGGTTCTTTCTAGTTTTTGACTGAAGATATTTCCTTTGTCTCTATAGGTTCCAATGTGCTCTGAATTATCCTATTGCACATTCCAAGAAAACTGTTAGCAAACTGTTCAATGAAAAGAGCATTGTAACTCTGTGACATGACTTCACACATCACAAAGCAATTTCTCAGAAAGCTTCTTCTTGGTTTTTATCTGAGGATATTTCCATTGTCACCATAGGCTTCAATGCTCTCCCAAATATCCTTTTGTTGATTCCATGAAAGCTGTGCTATCAAACTGCTCAATGTAACTGTTTGAGATGAATTTACACATCACAAAGCAGTTTCTCAGAGAGTTTCTTTCTAGTTTTTATCTGAGGATTTTTCTTTTTTCAATATGGGTCTCAATGCACTCCCAAATATACCTTTGCAGTTTCAACAAAAACAGGGTTACCAAACTGCTCCACAAAAAGAAAGGTGTATCTCTGTTAGATGAATTCACACATCACAAAGAACTCTCTCAGAACGCTTCTTTATAGTTTTTCTGTGAGGATATTTCCTTAGTCACCATAGGCTTCAATGCAATCCAAAATATCCCTTCTAATATTCCCCATAACAGTCCTACCAAACTGATCCATGAATAGAATCGTGTAACTCCATGAGATGAATTAACACATGAAAAAGCAGTTTCTCAGAAAGCATCTTTCTACTAATTGTCAGAGGATATTTCCTTTGAAATGATAAGCTTCAATGTGCTCCAAAATATCCCATTGCAGATTCCAAGAAAACAAGATTAGCAGACTGCTAAATGTGAAGAATGGTCTAACTCTGTGAGTTGAAATCACACATCACAATGCAGTTTCACAGAAAGTTTCTTTCCAGTTTTTATCTGAGGATATTTCCTTTTTCACCATAGGCCTCACTGCACTCCCAAATATCACATTGCAGACTCCACGCAAACATTGATATCAAATGGCTCAAAGAAAAGCACGGTATAGGTCTGTGAGATGAATTCACCCATCACAAAGTAGTTTCTCAGAAAACTTCTTTCTAATTTTTATCTGAGCATATTTCCTTTTCCACCGTATGCCTCAATGTGTTCCCAAATATCCCTTTGCAGATTGCATGAAAACAGTGTTAGACAACTGTTCCATGAAAACAAAGGTATAGCTCTGTGAGGTGAATTCACACATCACAAAGAACTATCTCAGAAAGCTCCTTTGTAGTTTTTCTGAGGATGTTTCCGTAGTCACCAGAGACTTCAATGATATCCAAAATATCCCATCTCAGATTTCCCAAAAACAGTGATATCAAAGTGATCCTTGAAAAGAATCATGTATCTCAGTGAGATGAACTCAGGAATCACAGAGCAATTTCTCAGAACATGTCTTTCTACTTTTTGTCTGATTATATTTCCTTTTTCACAACAAGTTTCAATGTGCTCCGAAATATCTCATTGCAGGTCCCAAGAAAACAGTGTTAACAAACTGCTCTATGAAAAGGAGAGTGTACATCTGTGAAATGAATTCATACATCCCAAAGTGGTTTCTCAGAAACCTTCTTTCTAGTTTTTATATGAAGGTATTTCGTTTGTCACCATAAGCTTCAATGTACTCCAAAATATCCTATTGCAGATTGCAAGAAAACAGTGGTAGCAAGATGCTCCATGAAAATAAAGGTGTAACTCTGTGAGAAGAATTCACACATCAGCAAGAAGTTTCTCATAAAGCTTCTTTTTATTTTTTATCTGAGGTTATTCCCTTTGTCAACATAGGCTTCAATGGGATACAAATTATCCCTTCTCAGATGCCCCAAAAGCAGTGCGACTAAAGTGATCCACAAAAGAGTGGTGTAACTTTCTGAGAAGGATTCACAAATCACAAAGCATTTTCTCAGAAATCTTCTTTCTGGTTTTTATCTGAGGATATTTCCTTTGTAACCATAGACCTCAATATGCTCCCAAATATCGTATTGCAGATTCCATGAGAAGAGTGTTAGCAAATTGCTCCCTGAAAAGAAAGTTTTAACTCTGTGAGATGAAATCACAGATCACAGAGAACTTTCTCAGAAAGATTTTTTCTTGTTTTTTTTGAGGATATTTGCTTTGTCACCATAGGCTTCAAAGTGATACAAAATGTCCCCTCTCAGATTCCCCGAAAAGAGTGCTACCAAACAGATCCATGAAAAGCATTGTGTAACTCTGTGAGATGAATTAACACATCACAAAGTGGTTTCCCAGAAAAACTTCTTTCTACTTTTTCTATGAGGATATTTCCTACATCATCATAAGCGTCTATGAGCTCTAAAATATCCCCTTGCAAATTCCAAGAAAACAGTGTTATCAAACTACTCAATGAAAAGAACAGTGTAACTCTGTGAGATGAATTCACAAATAAAAAAGCAGTTTCTCAGAAGCTTGTATCTACTTTTTGTCTGAGAATATTTCCTTTGTCACCATAAGCTTCAATGCACTCCAAAATATACCCCTGCAGATTCCAAGAAAACAGTGTTAGCAAACTGATCAATGAAAATAACAGTGTAACTTTGTGAGATGAACTCAAGCATCACAAAGCAGTTTCTCAGAAAGTTTCTTTTTGTTTTTTATCTGATGATGTTTCCTTGCAACCATAGGCTTCAATGCATTCCCAAATATCCTATTGCAGATTCCATGAAAAGACTGTGATCAAACAGCTCAATGAAAAGAACACTGTTAATCTGTGAGATGAATTAACGAATCAAAAAGCAGTTTCTCAGAAAATTTCTTTCTAGTTTTTATCTGAGGATATTTCCTTTTTCACTATAGGCCTCAATGAACTCCCAAATATCTCTTTGCAGATTACATGAAAACAGTGTTCGCAAATGGCTCAGTGAAAATAACGGTGTAACTGTGTGAGATGAATTCACACATCACAATGCAGTTTCTCAGAAAGCTTCTTTCTAGTTTTTAACTGAGGATATTTAGTTTTTCAACATAGGCCAAAATGCGCTCCAAAGTATCCCTTTGCAGATTCCACGGAAACAGTGCTAGTAAATGGCTCCATGTAAAGAAATGTGTAACTCTGTGAGATGAATTCACACGTCACAGAGAACTTTCTCATAAATCTTCTTTCTGGTTTTTATCTGAGGATATTTTTTTGTCAAAATAGGCTGCAATGCAATCCAAATTTTCCCTCTCAGATTCCCCAAAAACTATGCTACCAAATTGATCCCTGAAAATAATCATGTAACTCTGTGAGATAAATTAACACATCACAAAGCAATTTCTCAGAAAGCTTCTTTGTACTTATTCTGTGAGCATATTTCCTATGATACCATGAGCTTCAATGAGCTATGAAAAATCCCATTGCAGATTCATAGAAAACAGTTACAAATGGCCCAATAAAAAGAAAAGTGTAACACTCTGAGATGAATTCACACATCACAAAACGGTTTCCCAGAATGCTTCCTTATAGTTTTTAACTGAGGATATTTTCTTTCTCACCATAGGCCTGAGTGCATGCCCAAATATCCCTTGCAGATTCCATGAAACCAGTGTTACCAAATTGCTCCATGAAAAGAAATGTGTAACACTTTGAGATAAATTCACATCACAAAGCAGTTTCTCAGAAACCTTCTCTCTAGTTTTTATCTGAGGATACATTTTTGTCATGATAGGCTTCAATGAAATCCAAAATATCCCTTCTCAGGTACTCCAAAACAGTGCTACCAAAGTGATCCATGAAAAGAATCATGTAACTCTTTGAGACGAATTCACAAATCAAAAGACAATTTCTCAGAGCGCTTCTTTCTAGTTTTTGTCTGAGGATATTTCCTTTGTCACCATAAGCTTCATTGTGCTCCAAAATATACTGTTGCAGATTCCAAGAAAACTGCATTAGCAAATTGCTCAATGAAACGAACAGGGTAACTCTGTGAGTTGAATTCACATATCACAAAACAGTTTCTCAGAAAGCTTCTTTTTGGTTTTTCTATAGGGAGAATTCCTTTGTCACCATAGGCTTCAATGCACTCCAAAATATCCTATTGCACATGCCATGAAAACAGTGTTATCAAGTAGCTCAAAAAAAAGAGAACGGGTTAGCTCTGTGTGATGAATTCATCCCTCACAGTGAAGCTTCTCAGAAAGCTTCTTTTTGGTTTTTACTGAGGATATTTCCTTTTTCACTGTAGGCTTCAATGTGCTCCCAAATAACCCTTTGCAGATTCCACAAAAACAGTGTTAGCAAACTGCTCCATGAAAATAAAAGTATAGCTCTGTGAGATGAATTCACACATCTCAAAGAACTTTGTGAGAAAGCTTCTTTCTAGTTTTTATCTGAGGATATTCCCTTTGTCAACATAGGCTTCAATGTGTTCCATAATATCCCTTCTCAGATTCCCCATAAACAGTGCTGTAAAACTGATCCATGAAAACAATCGTGGAATGCTGTGAGATGAATTAACACATCTCAAAGTGGTTTCTCGGAAAGCATCTTTCTAGTTTTTATATGGGGATAGCTACTTTGTCACCATTGGCTTCAATCCGATCCAAAAGAGCCCTTCTCAGATTTCTCAAAAACTGTGTTACCAAACTGCTCCATGAAAATAATCGTGTGATTCTGTGAGAAGAATTCACAAATCACAAAGAAGTTTCTCAGAAAGCTTCTTTCTAGTTTTTGTCTGAGGATATTTTCGTTGTCACTGTAAGCTTCAATGCACTCTGAAATATAGCATTGCAGATTACAACAAAACAGCGTTAGCAAACTTCTCAATGAAAAGAACAGTGTAACTCTGTGAGATGAATTCACACATTACAAAACAGTTTCTCAGAAAGCTTCTTTCTAGTTTTTGTCTGAGGATATTTTCGTTGTCACTGTAAGCTTCAATGCACTCTGAAATATAGCATTGCAGATTACAACAAAACAGCGTTAGCAAACTTCTCAATGAAAAGAACAGTGTAACTCTGTGAGATGAATTCACACATTACAAAACAGTTTCTCAGAAAGCTTCTTTCGAGATTTTATCTGAGGATATTTCCTTTTTCACCATAGATGTGGATGTGCTCCCAAATATCCCTTTGCATATTCCACGAAAACAGTGTTACCAAACTGCTAAATGAAAAGAATAGTTTAAGTCTGTTAGGTGAATTCACATATCACAAAGAGGTTTCTCAGAAAGCTTCTTTCCCATTTTTTTCTGAGGATAATTCCTTTGTCACCATAGGCTTCATTGTGATGCACAATATAACTTCTCAGATTACTCGATGACAGTGCTACCAAACTGCCCCATGAAAGAAATCGTGTAACTCTGAGATGAATTCACAAATCAGAAAGCAGTTTATCAGAAAGATTCTTTCTTATTTTTGTCTGAGGATATTTCCTTTGTCACAATAAGCTTCAATGCCCTCCAAAAATCCCATTGCAGATTCCTGGAAACCTGTGTTTGCAAACTGCTCAATGAAAAGAACAGTGTAACCCTGTGAGATGAATTGACACAACACAAAGCAGGTTCTCAGAAGGCTTCTTTTCGGTTATAATCTGACTATATTTTCTTTGTCACATTAGACTTCAACGCATTCGGAAATATTCCATTGCATATTCCAAGAAAACAGTGTAACCAAACTGCTCAATGAAAACAACTGTTTAAATCTAAGAGACGAATTCACACACCACAAAGCAGTTTCTCAGAAAGATTCTTTCTAGTTTTTAACTGAGAATATACTCTTTTCCAACATAGGCCTCAATGCGCTCTCAAATATCCCTTTGCACATTCCACGAAAACAGTGTTAGCAAACTGCTCCATGGAAAGAAAGTTGTAACTCTGTGAATTGAATTCATATATCATGAAGAACTTTCTCAGAAAGCTTCTTTCTAGTTTTTATCTGAGGATATTTCCTTGGTCACCATATTTTTCAATACAATCCAAAATATCCCTTCTTAGTTTACCCAAAAACCGTGCTACCATACTGATCCATGAAAACAATCACGTAACTCCGTAAAATGAATTCACACATCACATAGCGCTTTCTCAGAAAGTTTCTTACTAGTTTTCATATGAAGATATTTCCTTTGTCACCAGAAGTTTCAATGTTCTCTGAAATATCCCATTGCAGATTCCAAGAAAACTGTGTTAGCAAACTTCTCCATGGAAAGAACGGTGCAAATCCGTGATATGAATTCACACATCACAAAGAACTTTCTCAGAATGATTGTTTCTAGTTTTAATCTGAGGATATTTCCTTAGTCAACATAAGCTTCAATGCCATTCAAAGTATCCCTTCTCAGATTCTCCGAAAATCATGCTACCAAACTGATTCATGAAAAGAATCATGTAACTCTGTGAGGAGAATCAACACATCACCAAGCAGTTTCTCAGAATGTTTCTTTCTAGTTTTTGTCTGAGGGTATTTCCTTTATCACCATAAGCTTCAATGTGCTCCGAAATATGCCATTGTAGATTCCAAGAAAACAGTGTTAGCAAACTACTCAATGAAAAGTACAGTGTATCTCTCTGACGTGATATTACACATCACAAATAAGTCTCAGAAAGCTTCTTTCTAGGTTTGTCTGAGGATATTTCCTTTTTTTACAATAAGTGTCAATGTTCTGTGAATTATGCCATTTCAGATTCCAAGAAACAGTGCTAGCAAACTGCTCAAGGAAAAGAACAGGGTAACTCTGTGAGTTGAATTCACATATCACAAAGTAGTTTCTCAGAAAGCTTCCTTTTGGTTTTACTAGGGGATATTTCCTTTGTCACCATAGGCTTCAATGCACTCCAAAATATCCTATTGCAATCTCCATGAAAACAGGGTTATCAACCTGCACAATGAAAACAACGGTGCAATTCTGTGAGATGAATTCATACATCATGAAGAAGTTTCTCAGAAAGCTTCTTTCTAGCTTTTATCTGAGGATATTTCCTTTTTCACCATAGGCCTCAATGCCCTCCCAAATGTACCTTTGCAGATTCCACAAAGACAGTGTTAACTAACTGCTCCATGAAAAGAAACATATAACTATCTGAGATGCATTCACACATCACAAAGAAGTTCCTCAGAAATTTTCTTTCTTTTTTTGTCTGAGGATATTTCCATTGTCACCATAAGCTTCAATGTGCTCTGAAATATCCCATTGCAGATTAAAAGAAAACAGTGTTAGCAATCTTCTCAATGGAAAGAACAGTGTAACTCTGTGAGATGAATTCACACATTACAAAGCAGTGTCTCAGAAGGTTTCTTTCTAGTTTTTAATTGAGGATATTTCCTTCTTCACCATAGGCCTCAAAGCACTCCCAAATATCCCTTTGCAGATTCCACAAAACAATGTTAGCAAACTGCTCCCCGAAAATAAACGTGTACTTCTGTGAAGTGAATTCACACATCAGAAAGGACTTTCTCAGAAATCTTCTTTTTAGTTTTTATCTGAGAATATTTCCTTTATTACCATAGGCCTCAATGAGATCCATAGTATCTCTTCTCAGATTCCACAAGAAAGAGTTAACAGACTACTCCTTGAAAAGAAATATGTAACTCTGTGACATGAATTCACACATCACAAAGAAATTTCTCAGAATGCTTCTTTCTAGTTTTTATCGGAGAATATTTCATTTGTCACTGTAGGCTTCAATGGGATCCAAAATATCCCTTCTCAGATTACACATAAACAGAGCTATCAAAATGATTCATGAAAAGAATTATGTAAATCTTTGTGATGAATTCACAAACCAAAAGCAGTTTCTCAGAATGTTTCTTTCTACTTTTAGTCTGAGGATATTTACTTTTTCACAATAAGCTTCAATACACTCCAAAGTATCCCATCGTAGATTCCATGAAAACTGTTTCAGCAAACTGCTCAAAGAAAAGAACAGAGTAACACTGTGAGTTGAATTCACATATCACAAAGCAGTTTGTCAGAAGGATGCTTTTTGGTTTTTCTATGGGGATATTTCCTTTATCACCTTAGACTTCAATGCGCTCCAATATATCCTATTGCAGACTCCACAAAAACAGTGTTTTCAAGCAGCTCAAAGAAAAGAATGGTTTAGCTCTGTGAGATAAATTCACCCATCCATAATGAAGCAGTTTCTCAGAAGGCTTCCCTCTAGCTTTTATCAGAGGATATTTCCTTTTTCACCATAGGCCTGAATGTGCTCCAAAATAACCCTTTGCAGATACACAAAAACAGTGTTAGCAAACTTCTCCATGAAAAGATAGGTATAACTCTGTGAGATGAATTGACACATCACAAAGAACTTTCTCAGAGAGGTTCTTTCTAGTTTTTACCTGAGTATTATTCCTTAGTCATCAAAGGCTTCAATGCAACTGAAAATATTCTCTCTCAGTCTCCTCAAAAACAGTGCTACCAAAATGATACATGAAAACAATTGTGTAACTCTGTGAGATGAACTAACACATCACAAAGTGGTTTCTCAGAAATATTCCTTCTAGTTTTATATGAAGATATTTTCTTTGTCACAATAAGCTTTAATGCTCTCCGAAATATCCCATAGTAGACTCCAAGAAAACCATGTTAGTAGACTGTTAAGTTAAAAGAACAGTGTATCTCTGTGAGATGAATTCACACATCACACAGCAGTTTCTCAGAAAGCTTCTTTGTAGTTTTCATGTGAGCATACGTTCTTTTTCACCATTGGCCTCAATTCACTCCCAAATATGCCTTTGCAGATTCCACAAAAGCAGTGTTAGCAAACTACTCCATGAAAAGAAAGGAGTAACACTGTTTTATGAATTCCCACATCACGAAGTTTCTCAGAAAGCTTCTTTATAGTTATTATTTCCGGATTTTCCTTTGTCACCACAGGCTTCAAAGCAATCAGAAATATCCCTTCTCTGAATCTCCAAAAACAGGGCTACCAAACAGATCCATGAAAAGAATCGTGTATCTATGTGAGCTGAACTAATGCATCACAAAGATGTTTCTCAGAAAGCTTCCTTCTAGTTTTTATGAGGATATTTACTTTGTCACCATAAGCTTCAATGCACTCCACAATATCCCATTACAGATTCCATGAAAACAGTGTTAGCAAACTGCTCCATGAAAGGAAAGGTGTAACTATGTGAGATAAATTAACAGATCAAAAAACAGTTTATCAGAAAGCTTCTTTTTAGTTTTTATCTCAGGATATTTCCTTAGTCACCATATTCTTCAATGTGATAAAAAAAATCCCTTCTCACTTTACCCAAATGCAGCGCTAAAAGACTGATCCTTGAAGAGTCGTGTAACTCAGTGAGATGAATTAACACATCACAAAACGGTTTCTCAGAAAGCTATTTACTAGTTTTCATACGAAGATATTACCTTCGTCACCATAAGTTTCAATGCACTCTAAAACATTCCATTGCAGATTACAAGAAAACAGTGTTATCAGGCTGCTAAATGAAAAGAACAGTGAAACTCTTTGAGATGAATTCACACATCACAAAACAGTTTCTGAGAAAGCTTTCCTCTAGTTATTATCTGAGGATATTTCCTTTTTCACCACAGGTCTCAATGCACTCCCAAATATGCCTTTACACAAACCATGAAAACACTGTTAGCAAACTGTTCCATGAAAAGAAGGGTGTAACTCTCTGAGATGAATTCACACATCAGAAAGAACTTTCTCAGACAGCTTCTTTCTAGTTTTTTTTAATGTATCAATCATAAATTTTATTTTTTTAATTATTATCGTGCTTTGTGCCCTGTTGGTGTGCTGCAACCATCAACTCGTCAGCACACATCAACTAGTCATTTACATCAAGCACAACTCCCAATGCAATCCCTCCCCTCTCCCCATGATAGGCCGCGGTGTGTGATGTTCCCCTTCCCGAGTCCAAGTCATCTCATTGTTCACTTCCCACATATGAGTGAGAACATGCGGTGTTTGGTTTTCTGTACTTGCGATAGTTTGCTAAGAATGATGGTTGCCTGCTGCATCCATGTCCCTACAAAGGACATAAACTCATATTGTTTTATGGCTGCATAGTATTCCATGGTGTATATGTGCCACATTTTCTTAATCCAGTCTGTCACTGATGGACATTTGGGTTGTTTCCAAGTCTTTGCTATTGTGAATAGTGCCACAATAAACATACTTGTGCATGTGTCTTTATAGCAGCATGATTTATAATCCTATGGGTATATACCCAGTAATGGGATGGCTGGGTCATATGGTATTTCTAGTTCTAGATCCGTGAGGACTCGACATACTGTTTTCCATAGTGGTTGAACTAGTTTCCAATCCCACCAACAGTGTAAAAGTGTCCCTATTTCTCCATATCCGCTGCAGCACCTGCTGTTTCCTGACTTTTTAATCATTGGCATTCTAACTGGTGTGAGATGGTATCTCATTGTGGTTTTGATTTGCATTTCTCTGATGACCAGTGATGATGAGCATTTTTTCATGTGTCTGTTGGCTATATGAATGTCTTCTTTTGAGAAATGTCTGTTCATATCCTTTGCCCACTTTTTGATGGAGTTGTTTGTTTTTTTCTTGTAAATTTGTTTGAGTTCTTTGTACGTTCTGGATATTAGTCCTTTGTCAGATGAGTAGATTGCAAAAATTTTCTCCCATTTTGTAGGTTGCCTGTTCACTCTGATGGTAGTTTCTTTTGCTGTGCAGAAGCTCTTTAGTTTAATTAGATCCCATTTGTCAATTTTGGCTTGTGTTGCCGTTGCTTTTGGTGTTTTAGACATGAAGTCCTTGCCCATGCCTATGTCCTGAATGGTATTCCCTAGGTTTTCTTCTAGGATTTTTATGGTATTATGTCTAAAATTTAAGTCTCTAATCCATCTTGAATTAATTTCCGTAAAAGGGGTAAGGAAAGGATGCAGTTTCAGCTTTCTACTTATGGCTAGCCAATTTTCACAGCACCATTTATTAAATAGGGAATCTTTACCACATTTCTTGTTTTTCTCAGGTTTGTCAAAGATCAGATGGCTGTAGATGTGTGGTATTATTTCTGAGTACTCTGTTCTATTCCATTGGTCTATATC
>NW_012116777.1:1192501-1193320 GCF_000951035.1 Colobus angolensis palliatus | reverse complement strand
TCTCAGGTTTGTCAAAGATCAGATGGCTGTAGATGTGTGGTATTATTTCTGAGTACTCTGTTCTATTCCATTGGTCTATATCTCTGTTTTGGTAGAGTACCATGCCGTTTTGGTTAGTGTAGCCTTGTAGTATAGTATGAAATCAGGTAGCATGATGTCTCCATCTTTCTTCTTTTGACTTAGCATTGTCTTGGAAACGTGGGCTCTTTTTGGTTCCATATGACCTTTAAAGCAGTTTTTTCCAATTCTGAGAAGAAATTCATTGGTAGCTTGATGGGGATAGCATTGAATCTATAAATTGCCTTGGGCAGTATGACCATTTTCACGATATTGATTCTTCCTATCCATGAGCATGGTATGTTCTTCCATTTGTTTGTGTCCTCTTTTATTTCACTGAGCAGTGGCTTGTAGTTCTCCTTGAAGAGGTCCTTTACATCCCTTGTAAGTTGGATTCCTAGGTATTTTATTCTCTTTGAAAAAATTGTGAATGGAAGTTCATTCATGATTTGGCTTTCTGTTTGTCTGTTACTGGTGTATAAGAATGCTTGTGATTTTCACACATTAATTTGTATCCTGAGACTTTGCTGATGTTTCTTATCAGCTTAAGGAGATTTTGGGTGGAGATGATGGGGTTTTCTAAATATACAACCATGTCATCTGCAAACAGGGACAATTTGATTTCTTCTTTTCCTAACTGAATACCATTGATTTCTTTCTCTTGCCTGATTACCCTAGCCAGAACTTCCAAAACTATGTTGAATACGAGTGGTGAGAGAGGGCATCCCTGTCTTGTGCCAGTTTTCAAAGGGAATTTTTGCA
>NW_012116777.1:1191921-1192269 GCF_000951035.1 Colobus angolensis palliatus | reverse complement strand
TGAAGGGCTGTTGAATTTTGTCAAAGACTTTTCTGCATCTATTGAGATAATCATGTGGTTCTTGTCTTTGGTTCTGTTTATATGCTTGATTACGTTAATTGATTTGTGTATGTTGAACCAGCCTTGCAACCCAGGGATGAAGCAAACTTGATCATGGTGCATAAGCTTTTTGATGTGCTACTGCATTCGGTTTGCCAGTATTTTATTGAGGATTTTTGCATCGATGTTCATCAGGGATATTGCTCTAAAATTCACTTTTTTTGCTGTGCCTCTGCCAGGCTTTGGTATCAGGATGATGTTGACCTCATAAAATGAGTTAGGGAGGATTCCCTCTTTTTCTATTTATTG
>NW_012116777.1:1175751-1190900 GCF_000951035.1 Colobus angolensis palliatus | reverse complement strand
ATTGATCCCTTTACCATTATGTAATGGCCTTCTTTGTCTCTTTTGATCTTTGATGGTTTAAAGTCTGTCTTATCAGAGACTAGGATTGCAACCTGCTTTTTTTGTTCTCCATTTGCTTGGTAGATCTTCCTCCATCCCTTTATTTTGAGCCTATATATGTCTCTGCATGTTAGATGGTCTCCTGAATACAGCAAACTGAAGGGTCCTGACTCTTTATCCAGTTTGCTAGTCTGTTTCTTTTAATTGGACCATTTAGTTCATTTACATTTAAGGTTAATATTGTTATGCATGAAGTTGATCCTGCCATTATGATATTAACTGGTTTTTTTTGCTTGTTAGTTGATGCAGTTTCTTCCTAGCTTCGATGGTATTTACGTTTTGCCATGTTTTTGCAATGGCTGGTACCGGTTGTCCCTTTCCATGTTTAGGGCTTCCTTCAGGAGCTCTTGTAAGGCAGACCTGGTGGTGACATCATCTCTAAGCATTTGCTTATCTGTAAAGGATTTTATTTCTCCTTCACTTCTGAAACTTAGTTTGGCTGGATATGAAATTCTGGGTTTAAAACTATTTTCTTTAAGATTGTTGAATGTTGGTCCCCACTCTCTTCTGGCATGTAGCGTTTCTGCTGAGAGATCTGCTGTTCGTCTGATGAGCTTCCCTTTTTGGGATACCCGACCTTTCTCTCTGGCTGCCCTTAAGATTTTTCCCTTCATTTCAACTTTAGTGAATCTGGCAATTATGTGTCTTGGAGTTACTCCTCTCAAGGAGAATCTTTGTGGCTTTCTCTGTGTTTCCTGAATTTGAATGTTGGCCTGCCCTACTAGGTTGGGGATCTTCTCCTAGATGATATCCTGAAGAGTGTTTTCCAACTTGGTTCCATTTTCCCCCTCACTTTCAGGCACTCCAATCAGATGTAGATTTGGTCTTTTTACATAATCTCATTCATCTTACAGGCTTTGTTCATTTCTTTTTCTTCTTTTTTCTTTAGATTTCTCTTCTCACTTCATTTCATTCATTTAATCCTCAATCGCTGATACTCTTCCTTCCAGTTGATTGAGTCAGTTACTGAAGCTTGTGCATTTGTTACGTATTTCTTGTGTCATGATTTTTATCTCTGTCAGTTCGTTTATGGTCTTCTTTGCATTAATTATTCTAGTTATCAATTCTTCCACTCTTTTTTCAAGAGTTTTAGTTTCTTTGTGCTGGGTACGTAATTCCTCCTTTAGATCTGAGAAATTTGATGGACTGAAGCCTTCTTCTCTCATCTCGTCAAAGTCATTCTCCATCCAACTTTGATCCATTGCTGGTGATGAGCTGGATTCTTTTGGAGTGGTACATGTGCTCTTATTTTTTGAATTTCCAGCTTTTCTGCCCTGCTTTTTCCCCATTTTTGTGGTTTTATCTCCCTCTAGTCTTTGATGATGGTGACGTACTGATGGGGTTTTGGTGTGGGTGTCCTTCCTGTTTGTTAGTTTTTCTTCTGCCAGTCAGGACCCTCAGCTGTAGGTCTGTTGGAGATTGCTTGAGGTCCACTCCAGACCCTGTTTGCCTGGGTATCAGCAGCAGAGGCTGCAGAAAATAGAATATTGCTGAACAGCGAGTGTACTTGTCTGATTCTTGCTTTCGAAGCTACCTCTCAAGGGTGTACTCCACCGAGTGAGGTGTGGGTTGTCGGTCTTCCCATAGTGGGGGATGTCTCCCAGTTAGGCTACTCAGGGGTCAGGGACTCACTTGACCAGGCAGTCCGTCCATTCTAAGATCTCTACGTCCATGTTGGGAGATCCACTGCTGTCTTCAAAGCTGTTAGACAGAGTCATTTGCCTCTGCAGAGGTTTCTGCTGCTTTGTTGTTGTTGTTGCTGTTGTTGTTGCTGTTGATTAGTTCTGCCATGTTCCCCAGAGGTGGAGTCTACAGAGACAGGCAGGGCTCCTTGATCTGCTGTGAGCTCCACCACGTTCGAGCTTCTCAGCAGCTTTGTTTACCTACTTAATCCTCAGCATATGTGGGAACTCCTCCCCCAGCCTCACTGCTTTCTTGCAGTTAGATCACAGACTGCTGTGCTAGCAATGAGCGAGGCTCCATGGTTGGGCATGGGGCCCTCCCAGCCAGAGGTGGGATATAATCTCCTGGTGTGCCCGTTTGCTTAGAGCCTTGGTACAGTGCAGTATTGGGGTGAGAGTTACCGGATTTTCCAGGTTTTGTGTTTCTCAGTTTCCCTGGCTAGGATAAAGGATTCCCTTCCCCCTTGCCCTTCCCAGGTGAGGCAATGCCTCACCCTGCTTCAGCTCTCACTGGTTGGGCTGCAGCAACTGACCATCACTGATTGTCCGGCACTCCCTAATGAGATGAATCCAGTACCTCAGTTGAAAATGCAGAAATCACCTGTCTTCTGTGTTGCTGGTGCTGGGAGCTGGAAACTGGAGCTGTTCCTATTCGGCCATCTTGCTCTGCCCAATCATAAATTTTAAACCTTCTTTCTAATTTTTATCTGAGGATATTTCCGTTGACACCATAGGCTCCAATGAGATCCAAAATATCCATTCTCAGTTTCCCCAGAAACAAAGCTATAAAACTGATCCATGGAAAGAATCATGTAACTCTGTGAGATGAATTCACAAATAACAAAGCAGTTTCTCAGAAAGTTTCTTTTTTTGTCTGAGGATAGTTACTTTTTCTCCATAATCTTCAATGTGCTCTGAAATATCCCATTTTGGATAACAAGAAAATAGTGTTAGCAAACCTCTCAATGAAAAGAACAGTGTAACTCTGTGAGATGAATTCACGCATCACAAAAGAGTTTCTCAGAAAGCTTCTTTCTGGTTTTATCTGAGGATATTTCCTTTCTCACTATAGGCCTCACTGCGTCCCCAAATATCACTTTGGAGATTCCATGGAAACAGTGTTAGCAAATTGCTCCCTGAAAAGAAACGTGTAACTCAGTGAGATGAATTCACACATTAAAAAAAACTTTCTCAGAAAGATTCTTTCTAGTTTTTATCTGAGGATATTTCCTTAGCCATCATATTCTTCAATGCAATCCAAAATATCCCTTCTCAGTTTACCCCAAAGCAGTGCTACCAGTCTGATGCGAGAAAGGAGTCATGTAAGTCAGTGAGATGAATTTACACATCACAAAGCGATTTCTCAGAAAGGTTCTTACTAGTTTTTATACGAAAATATTTTTTTGTTACCATAAGTTTCAATCCACTCTGAAATATCCCATTACAGATTGCAAGAAAACAGTGTTAACACGCTGGTAAATGAAAAGAACAGTGTAACTCTGTGAGATGAATTCACACATCACAAAGCAGTTTCTCAGAAAGCTTTTTTTTATTATTATCTGAGGATATTTTCTTTTTCACCATAGGCCTTAATGCACTCCCAAATATATCTTTGCACATTTCACGAAAACAGTGTTAGCACACAGCTCCATGAATAAAAGGTGTAGCTCCATGATATGAATTCATCACCAAGAACTTTCTCAGAAAGCTTCTCTCTAGCTTTTATCTGAGGATATTTCCTTTGTCATCATAAGCTTCAAGGCCATCCAAGATATCACTTTTCAGATTTCCCAAAAGCAGTGCTCTCAAACTGAACAAAGAAAAGAATCGTGTAACCCTGTGAGATGAATTCTCACGTCACCTAGCAGTTTCTCAGAAAGTTTCTTTCTATTTTTTGTCTGAGAATATTTCTTTTTTCACAATAAGCTTCAATGCACTCTGAAATATCCCATTGTAGATTCCAAGAAATCAGTGCTAGCAAACTGTTCAATGAAGACAACAGGATAACTCTGTGAGTTGAATTAACACAGAAAAAAAGCAGTTTCTCAAAAAGCTTCTTTTTGGTTTTTCTCTGAGGATGTTTTCTTTCTCATCATAGGCTTCATTGTGCTCCCAAATATCCTATTGCAGACTCCACGAAAACAGTGTTATCAAACTGCACAATGAATAGAATGGTGTAACTCTGTGAAATGAATTCCCAAATCACAAAGCAGTTTCTCAGAAAGCTTTTTTCTAGGCTTTGTCTAAGGATATTTTGTTTTTCTCTATAGGCCTCAACTCACGCCCAAATATCCCTTTGCAGATCCATGAAAACTCTATTAGCAAACTACACCATAAAGAGAAATTTATGTCTGTGAAATAAATTTACACATCACAAAGAACTATCTCAGAAAACTTCTTTCAAGTTTTTATCTGAGGATATTTCCTTAGTCACCATAGACTTCAATGATATCCAAAGTATCCCTTCTCAGATTCCCCAAAACAGTGCCACCAAACTGATCCATGAAAAGAATTGAGTAACTCTGTGAAAGAGCTAAAACACCTCAAAGCAGTTTCTCAGAAAGCTTCTTTCTAGTTTTTATATGAGGATATTTCCTTTGTCACCAAAAGCTTCAAAGTGCTCCAAAATATCCATTACAGGTTCCAAGAAAACACTGTCATCCAACAACGCAATGAAAAGAACAGTGTAACTCTCTGACAAAAATTCCCATCACAAAGAAGTATCAGAAAATTTCTTTCTAGATTTTGTCTGAGGCAATTTCATTTTTCACAATAAACTTCATTGCGCTCTGAAATATGCCATTGTAGATTCCAAGAAAACAGTGCTAGCAAACTGCTCAATGAAAAGAACAATGTAACACTGTGACTTGAATTCAACCATCACAAAGCTGTTTCTCAGAAAGCTTCTTTCTAGTTTTTCTTTGAGAATAATTCCTTTCTCACTATAGGCTTCAATGTGCTCCCAAATATCCCTTTGTAGATTAAACGAAAACTGTGTTAGCATACTGCTCCATGAAAAGAAAGGTGTAACTCTGTGAGATGAATTCACATTTCACAAAGAACTTTCTCATATTACTTCTTTCTAATTTTTATATGAGGACATTTCCTTTGTCACGCTAGGCTTCAATGAGGTCTAAAATATCCCTTCTCAGATTCCCCAAAAGGAGTGCTACCAAACTGACCCATGAAAAGAATCTTGTAACCCTGTGAGATGAATTAACACATCACAAAGCAGTTTCTCAGAAAGCATCTTTCTTGTTTTTATATGAGGATATTTCCTTTGTCACCATAAGCCTCAATGTGCTCCAAAATATGCCATTGCAGATTCCAAGAAAACAGTGATAACAAGCTGCTCATTGAAAAGAACCATGTAACTCTGTGAGATAAATTCACACATCTCAAAGAAGATTCTCAGAAAGCTTCTTTTTGGTTTTTTTATGAGGATATTTCCTTTGTCACCTTAGGCTTCAATGCACTCCCAGATATCCTATTGCAGATTTCACGAAAACTGTGCTATCAAACTGCACAATGAAAAGAATGTTGCCATTCTACTGGATGAATTCACACACCACAAAGCAGTTTCTCGGAAAACTTCTTTATACTTTTTATCTGACTATATTTTCTTTTTCACTATAGGCCTCAGTGAGCTCATAAATAACCCTTGGCAGATTCCACTAAAATTCTGTTAGCAATCTGCCCCATAAAAACAAAGGTCTGTGAGATAATTTCACACATCACAAGAAATTACCTCAAAAACCTTCCTTCTTGTTTTTATCCGAGGTTTTTTCCTTAGTCACCATAAGCTTCAATGTGATCCAGGGTATCTTGTCTCAGATTCCCCAACAACAGTGCTAACAAACTGAACCATGAAAAGAATAGTGAAACTACATGAGAAGAATTAACACATCACAAAGTGGTTTCTCAGAAAGCTTCTGTCTAATTTTTATATGAGGATATTTCCTTTGTCACCATAAGCTTCAAAGCACTTTGAAATGTCCCATTGCAGATTCCAAGAAAACACTGTTATCAAACTACTCAATGAAAAGAACAGTGTAACTCTCTGACGTGAATTTACACATCACAAAGCAGATTCTCAGAAATCTTCATTGTAGTTTTTTTCTGAGGATGTTTCCTTTTTCACAATAAGCTTCATTGCACTCCGAAATATGCCATTGCAAATTCCAAATTCCAAGAAAACAGTGTTAGCCAACTGCTCCATGAAAAGAAGAGTGTAACTCTATGACATGAATTCACACATCACAAAGCAGTTTCTCAAAAACTTTCTTTTTGATTTTTATCTGAGGATACTTTCTTTGTCACCGTTGGCTTCAAAGTGCTGCCAAATATCCTATTACAGATTTCATGAAAAATGTGCTGTCAAAAGGCTCAATGAAAAGAACAGTGTAATTCTGTGAGATAAATTCACAAATCGCAAAGTAGTTGCTCAGAAAGTTTTTTCTATTTTTTTTTGATAATATCTCTTTTTTCACTACAGGCCTCAATGCACTCACAAATATCCCTTTACAGATTCCACGAAAACAGGGTTAGCAAACAGCTCCATGAAAAGAAAGTGGTAACCCTATGAGATGAATTTGCACATCACAAAGGAGTTTCTCAGAAAGCTTCTTTCTAACTTTTATCTGAGGATATTTTCTTTGTCACCATAGGTTTCAAGCTAATCCTTAGTATCCGTTCTCAGATTCCCCAAAATCAGAGCTAACAAACTGAACCATGAAAATAATCGTGTTACTCTGTGCAATGAATTCACAAATCAGAATGCAGTGTCTCAGAACATTTCTTTCTAGTTTTTGTCTGAAGATATTTACTTTTCACAATAAGCTTCAATGTGCCACAAAATATCCCATCATAGATTCCAAGAAAACAGTGTTAGCAAACTGCTCAATGAAAAGAACAGTGTAACTCTCTGAGTTGAATTCACACATCAGAAAGTTTCTCAGAAACCTTCTTCTTGGTTTTTCTATGTGGATATTTCCTTTGTCACCATAAGCTTCAATGCACTCAGAAATATCCTTTTGCAGACTCCACGAAAACAGTGTTATCAAACAGCTCAAAGTAAAGGATGGTGTACCCCTGTGAGATTAATTCTCCCACCACAAAGCAGTTTCTCAGAAAGCTTCTTTCTAATTTTTATCTGATGATAGATATTTTCTTTTTTACAACAGGCCTTAATATGCTCTCAAATATCTCTTTGCAGATTCCACGATAACAGTGTTAGCAAACTGCTCTATGAAAAGAAAGGTGTAACTCTGTGAGGTGCATTCACACATCAAGAAGAACCTTCTTAGAAAGCTTCTTTCTAGTTTTAATCTGAGGATATTTCTTTAGTCACCATATTCTTCAATGCAATCCAAAATATCCCTTCTCAGTTTACCCAAAAACAGCACTACCAAACAGATCCATGAAAGTAGTAGTGTAAGTCAGTGAGATGAATTAACACATCACAAGGCGGTTTCTCAGAAAGCTTCTTACTAGTTTTTATATGAAGACATTTTCTTTGCACCATAAGTTTCAATGCACTCTGAGATATCACTTGCATATTCCAACAAAACAGTGTTAGCAGGCTGCTAAATGAAGAGAATAGTGTAACTCTGTGAGATGAACTCATATATCACAAAGCAGTTTCTCAGAAAGCTTCCTTCTAGTTATTATCTGAGGATATTTCCTTTTTCACCATAACCCTCAATGCACTCCCAAATATACCTTTGCACATTCCACGAAAAGAGTGTTAGCAAACTACTCCATGAAAAGAATGATGTAACTCTCTGAGATGAATTCACACATCACAAAGACCTTTCTAAGAATCCTTCTTTCTAGTTTTTATCTGAGGATGTTTCCTTTGTCACCACAGGCTTCAATGCGATCCAAAATATCCCTTCTCAGATTCCCCAAAAACAGTACTACCAAACTACTCCATGAAAAGAATGATGTAACTCTCTGAGATGAATTCACACATCACAAAGACCTTTCTAAGAATCCTTCTTTCTAGTTTTTATCTGAGGATGTTTCCTTTGTCACCACAGGCTTCAATGCGATCCAAAATATCCCTTCTCAGATTCCCCAAAAACAGTACTACCAAACTACTCCATGAAAAGAGTCATGTAACTCTGTGAAGTGAATTCACAAATCACAAAGCAGTTTCTCAGAAAGCTTCTTTCTAGTTTTTGTCTGTGGATATTTCCTTTGTCACCATAAGCTTCAATGTGCTCCAAAATTTCCCATTGTAGATCAAAAGAAAACAGTGTTAGCAAACTGCTCAATCAAAAGAACAGTGTAACTCTATGAGATGAAATATACAGCACAAAGCCTCGTTTCTCAGAAACCTTCTTTTTGGTTTTTATCTGAAGATGATTCCTTTGTCACCATAGGTTTCAGTGTGCTCCCAAATGTCCTATTGCAGATTCCATGATAAAAGTGTTATCAAACTGCTTAATGAAAGAATGGTGTAACTCTGTGTAATAAATTCAAACATCACAAAACACTTTCTCTGAAAGATTATTTCTGGTTTTTATCTGAGGATATTTTCTTTTTCACCATAGGCCTCAATGCACTCCCAAATATCACTTTACAAATTCCACGAAAAGAATGTTAGCACTATGTTCTATGAAAATAATAGTGTAACACTCTGAAATGAATTCAGACATTACAAAGACCTTTTTCAGAAACCTTCTTTCTAGTTTTAATCTAAGGATATTTCTGTTGTCACCGTAGGCTTCAATGCCATCCAAAGTATCCCTTCAAAGTTTTCCCAGAAACGGTGCTATCAAACTGATTCATGAAAAGAATCATGTAAGTCTGTGAGATGAATTTGCAAATAGCAAAGCAGTTTCTTAGAATGTTTCTTTTTAGTTTTTGTCTGAGGATATTTACTTTTTCACAATAAACTTCACTGTGCTCCAAAATATCATATCGTAGATTCCAGGAAAACAGTGTTAGCATACTGCTCAATGAAAGAACAGGGTAACACTGTGAGTTAAATTCACACATCACAAAGCAGTTTCTCGGAAAGTTTCCTTTTGATTATTCTATGGAGATATGCTCTTTGTCACCATAGGTTCAATGCACTCCCATGATTCCTATAGCAGACTCCATGAAAACCGTGTTATCAAGTGGTTCAAAGTAAAGAATGGTGTAGCTCTGTGAGATGAACTCACCCATCACAAAGCAGTTTCTCATAAAGCTTCTTTTTAATTTTTATCTGACAATATTTTCTTTTTCACCATTGACCTCAATGCACTTCCAAATATCCCTATGCAGATTCCATGAAAAGAGTGTTAGCAAAATTCTCCATGAAAGGAAATGTGTAAAACTGTCAGATGAATTCACACATCAGAAAGAACTTTCTCAGAAAGCCTCTTTCTTGTTTTTATCTGAAGATATTTCCTTTATCACCATAGACTTCAATGTGATCCAAAATATCCATTCACAAATTCGCCAAAAACAGACATGTCAACTGATCCATGAAGAGAATAGTGTGATGAATTCACACATCACAAAACAGTTTATCAGAATGTTTCTTTCTACTTTTTGTCTGAGGATATTTACTTTTTCACATTAAGTGTCAATGAGCTACAAAATATCCCACCGTAGAATTCAGGAAAACAGTGTTAGAAAACAGCTTAATGAAAAGAACAGGGTAACTCGGTCAGTTGAATTCACACACCACAAAGCAGTTTCTCAGAAAGCTTCTTTTTGATTTTTCTATGGGGGACATTTCCTTTGTCATGATAGGCTTCAATGCACTCAGGAATATCCTTTTGCAGACTGCAGGAAAGCAGTGTTTTCAAAATGCTCAAAGAAAAGAATGATGGAGCTCTGTGAGATGAGTTCACCCATCACAAAGCAGTTTCTCAGAAAGCTTCTTTCCAAGTTTAATCTGAGGATATTTCCTTTTTCACAATAGGCCTTATATCACTCCCAGATATCACATTGTAGATTCCACGAAAACAGTGTTAGCAAACTGCTCCATGAAAAGGAAGGTGTAACTCTGTGAGACAAACTCACACATCACAAAGAACTTTCCCGAAAATTCTTTCTAGTTTTTATCTGAGGATATTTCCTTTGTCACCATCAGCTTCAATGGGATCCAAAGTACACCTCAGATTCCCCAGAAACAGTGATATCAAACTGATCCATTGATAGCATCGTGTAACTCTGTGAGATGAATTCACAAACCAAAAAGGAGTTTCTCCGAAAGTTTCTGGTTTTTGTCTATAGATATCGAATTTTTATCAATAGATTTCAATTCGCTCTGAAATATGCAAATGCACATTTCAAGAAAACAGTGTTAGCAAACTGCTCAATGAAAAGAACAGTGTAACTTTTGAGTTGAATTCACACATCACTAAGCATTTCCTGAGAGAGCTTCTTTATCATTTAACTATGAGGATATTTGCTTTTTCACTATAGGCCTCAATGAGTTCACAAATATCCCTTTGCAGTTTACATGAAAACTGTGATAGCAAACTGCTCCATGAAAAGAAAGGTGTATTTCTCTGAGATGAATTCACACATCACAAAGAACTTTCTCAGAAAGCTTCTTTTTATCTTTTATCTGAGGATATTTCCTTAGTCACCTTAGTCTTCAATGTGATCCGAAATATCCCTTCTCAGATTCCCAAAAAACAGTACTATCAAACTACTCCATGAAAAAAGTCATGTAACTCTGTGAGACGAATTCACAAGTCACAAAGGATTTTCTCAGAAAGCTTCTGTCTAGTTTTTGTTTGAGTAAAATTCCTTTTCCACCATTTACCTGAAGGTGCTCAGGAATATCCCTTTGCAGATTCTACAAAAATAGTGTTAGGAAACTGCTCAATGAATAGAAAAGTGTAATTCTGTGAGATGAATTCACCCATCACAAACAGCTTCTTGGAAAGCGTCTTTCTAGTTTTTATATTAAGATATTACATTTTTCACCATAGGCTTCAATGTGCTCACAAATAACTCCTCTCAGATACCACAAAAACAGTGATGCAAAACTGCTCAATCAGCAAAAAGTTTAAACTCTATGAGATGAATACACAAGTCACAAAACCGTTTCTCGAAAAGCTTCTCTTCAGTTTTTATCTGAAGCTATTTCCTTTTGAATTGTAGGAATCTAGGAGCTTCTGAATATCCCTTTGCAGATTCCATAAAAACAGTGCTACCAAACTGCTCAAAGAAAACCAAGGTGTAACTCTGTGTGATGAATTCACTCATCACAAAGGAATTTCTCAGAAACCTTCTTTCTCATTTTTATCTCAGGATATTTACTTTTCCACCATCGGCTTCCTTTGTCACCATAAGGTTCAGCGCCCTCTGAAATATCCCATTGCATAATCCAAGAAAACAGTGTTAGAAAACTGCTCAATAAAAAGAACAGTGTAATTCTGTGAGGTGAATTCACACATCAAAAAGCATTTTCTCAGAAAGTTTCTTGATAGTTTTTATCTGAGGATATTTCCTTTTAAATCATAGGCCTCAATGCACTCCCAAACATCCCTTTGCAGATTCCACGAAAACAGTGTTAGCAAACTGCTGCAAGAAAATAAAGGTGTAACTCTGTGAGATGAATTCACACATCACAAAGCAGTTTCTCAGAAAGCTTCTTTCTAGTTTTTATCTCAAGACATTTCTTTTGTCACCATGGACTTCAATATGATCCAAAATATCATTTCTCATAATCCTCAAAAACAGTGCTACAAAACTGCTCCATGAAAAGAATCAAGTAACTCTGTGAGACGAATTCACAAACCACAAAGCCGTTTCTCAGAAAGCTTCTTTCTATTTTTGTCTGAGGATATTTCCTTTTTCTCCATAGGCCTCAATTCTCTCCTGGATATCCCTTTGTAGAAAACATGAATTTAGTGTTAGAAAAGTGCTCCATGAAAAGAAAGGTGTAAATCTGTGAGGTGAATTCACATATCTCAAAGTTGCTTCTCAGAATGCTTCTTTTTGTTTTTAGTCTGAGGACATTTCTTTTGTCATTTTGGACTTCAACGCACTCTCAAATATCCTATTGTAAATTCCAAGAAAACCGTGTTAGCAAACTGCTCCAAGTAAAGAGTCATGTAAATCTGTGAGATGAATTCACACATCACAAGGCAGTTTCTCAGAAAGTTTCTTTCTAGTTTTTATCTGAGGATATTTCCTTTTTCAATATAGGCTACAATGCTATTCAAAGTATCCCTTCTCAGATTCCCCAAAAAGAGTGCTACACAACTGCACTATGGAAAGAGTGGTGTAACTCTGTGAGATGAATTAACACATCCAAATCTCTTTCTCAGATAGATTTTTTCTAATTTTTAACTGAAGATATTTCCTTTTCACCATATTCCTCAATGTGTTCCGGAATATCCCATTGTAGATTCCACAAAAAAGGTGTTAGCAAACTTCTCAACAAGAAGAATGGTGTAACTCTGTAAGATGAATTCACACACCACAAAGCAGTTCCACAGAAAGCTTATTTTTGGTTGTTTCCTGTGGATATTTCCTTTGTCACCATAGGCTTAAATACTCTCCAAAACACCCTATTGCAGATTCCACGAAAACAGTGTTATCAAAAAGCTTAATTAAACGAATGGTGTAACTCTTTATGATGAATTCACACATCATGGTGCAGTTTCTCAGAAAGACTCCTTCTAGTTTTTAATCCGAGGATACTTCCTTTTTGAGTATTGGCCTCCATTCACTCCCAAATATCCCTTTGCAGATTTCTCAAAAGCTGTGTTATCAAACTCTTCCATGAAAAGAAAGGTGTAATACTGAGAAGTGAATTCTCACATCAAAAAGAACTTTCGCAGAAAGCTTCTCTCTGGTTTTTATCTGAGAATATTTCCTTTGTCATGATAGGCTTCAATGAGATCCAATATATCCCTTCTCAGATTCCCCAAAAACAGTTCTACCGAACTGATCCATGAAAAGAATGATGTAACTTTTTCACTATAGGCCTCAAGGCAATCCCAAATATCCCCTTGCAGATTCCATGAAAAGAGTGTTAGGTAACTGCTCCATGAAAAGAAAGGTGTAACTGTGTGAGATGTATTCACACATCACAAAGAGTTCCTCAGAAAGACTATTTCTAGTTTAAATCTGAGGAAATATCCTTTGTCACTGTAGGTTTCAATGCAATCCAAAATATCCCTTCTCAGGTTCCAAAAAAATCAGTGCTACCAAACTGCTCCATGAAAAGAATTATGTAACTCTGAGAGATGAATTAACACATCATAAAGTGGTTTCTCAGAAAGTTTGTTTCAAGTTTTCTTTTATGAGGATATTTCCTTTGTCACCATAAGCTTCAATGCAGTCTGAAGAATCTCATTGTAGAATCCAGGAAAACGGTGTTGGCAAACTGCTCAATGAAAAGAACAGTATAAGTCTCAGAGATGAATTCACACATCACAAAGCACTTTCTCAGAAAACTTCTTTCTAGTTTTTATCTGAGGATTTTTCCTTCATCACCATAGGCTTCAGTGCAATTTAAAATATCCCTTCTCAGATTCCCCAAAAACAGTGTCATGAAAATAATCCTGTAACTCTTTGAGATGAATTCACAAATCACAAAGCAGTTTCTCAGAAAGCTTCTTTCTGGTTTTTTTCTGAGGATATTTCTGCTGCAACCATAGGCTTCAATGCGATTAAAAATCTCTCTTTTCAGATTCCCCAAAAACAATGCTACTTAGTTGCTCCATGAAAATAATCATGTAACTCTGTGAAATGAATTCACACATCACAGAGCTGTTTCTCGGAACGATTCTTACTAGTTTTTATCTGAGGATATTTCCTTTTTCACCCTATTCCTCTATGTGCTCTGGAATATACCATTGCAGATTCCATGAAAAAAGTGTTAGTAAACTTCTGAAAGAAAAGAATGGGGTTACTTTGAGAGGTGAATTCAGGCATCACAAAGCAGTTCCTCAACAAGCTTCTTTCTAGTTATTATCTGAGTATATTTCCTTTTTCTCCATAGGCCGCAATGCACTCCCAAATATCACTTTGCAGATTCCACGAAAACAGTGTTAGGAGATTACTAAATGAAAAGAAAGGGTTAACTCAGTGAGATGAATTCACACATCACAAAGTACTTTCTCATAAAACTTCCTTCTAGTTTTTATCTGAGGATATTTTCTTTGTCACCAGAGGCTTCAATGCTATCCACAATATCCCTTCTGTGATTCCCCAAAGACAGTGCTACTTAACTGCTCCATTAATTGAATCATGTAACTTTGTGAGATGAATTCACATATCACAAAGCAGTTTCTCAGAAAACTTTCTAGTTTTTCTCGGAGGATATTTCCTTTGTCACCATAGGCCTCAATGTATGAATATCCCTTTGCAGATTCCACGAAAATAGTGTTAGGAAACTGTGCCAAGAAAAGAAAGGTGTAAATTTGTGAGATGAGTTCACACATCACAAGGTAGTTTCTCAGAAAGCTTCTTTTATTGTTGTAGTCTGAGGATATTTCCTTTGTCACCATATTCTTCAAAGCGCTCCCAAATATCCAACTGCAGATTTCCCGACAACAGTGCTACCACACTGCTGTCTGAAAAAAATAGTGTAACTCAGTGAAATGAATTTACACATCACAAAGCTGTTTCTCAGTAAGATTCTTACTAGTTTTTATCTGAGGCTATTTTCTTTTTCACCATATTCCTCTATGTGTTCCCAAAAACCGCAATGCAGATTCCATGAAAAAAGTGTTAGCAAACTTCTCAGTGAAAAGATGGTGTAAAGTTCTGAGATGAATTCACACATCACAAAGCAGTTTCACAGAAAGGTTGTTTTTGGTTTTTATCTGAGGATATTTCCTTTGTCACGATAGACTTCAATGCGCTCCAAAATATCCTATTGCAGATTCCATGAAAAGAGTATTATCAAACTGCTCAGTGAAAATAACAGTGTAACTCTGTGAGATGAATTCACACATCACAAAGCAGTTTCTCAGAAAGCTGCTTTCTAGTTTTCATCTGAGAATGTGTCCTATTTCAACATAGGCCTCAAAGCACTCCCAAATATCCCTTTGAAGATTCCATGAAAACAGTGTTAGCAAACTACTAAATGAAAAGAAAGGGTTAACTCAGTGAGATGAATGCACACATCACAAAGAACTTTCTCAGAAAGCTCCTTTCAAGTTTTTATCTGAGGATGTTTCCCTTGTCACCATATGCTTCAATGTCATCCAAAATATCCCACCTCAGATTCCCCAAAAACAGTGCTACCAAAGGGCTCCATGATACAACGGTGTAACTCTGTGAAATTAATTCACAAAACGTAAAGCAGTTTCCCAGAATGCTTCTTTCCAGCTTTTCTGAGGATATTTCCTTTGTCAGCATAATCTTCAATTCTCTCCAAAATATCCCATTGCAGAT
>NW_012116777.1:1169060-1174781 GCF_000951035.1 Colobus angolensis palliatus | reverse complement strand
GGTGTAATTCTGTGAGATGACTTCACATATCACAAAGCAGTTTCACAGAAAGCTTCTTTTTGGTTTTTATCTGAGGTTATTTATTTGTTACCAGAGGCTTCAATGTGCTCGAAAATATGCTATTGCAGATTCCACTAAACAGTGTTATCAAATTGCTCAATGAAAAGAATGGTGTAACTCTGTAGATGAATTCACACATCACAAGGCAGATTCTCAGAGGGCTTTTTCTAGTGTTTATCTGAGGATATTTCTTATTTCACCATAGGCCTCAATGCACTCCCAAATATCTCTTTGCAGATTCCAAGAAAACAGTGTTATCAAACTGTTGCATTAAAAGAAAGTTGCATATCTGAGAGATGAATTCACACATCAAAAAGCAGATTTTCATAAAGCTTCATTTTTATTAGGCTGAGGATGTTTCCTTTGTCACCATAGGCTTCAATGTCCTCCCAAATACCCTACTGCAGATTTTTAAAAAATAGTGTTATCGAACTGCTCAATGCAAACATTCGTGTAACTCTGTGAGATGCATTCAGACATCACAAAGCAGTTTATCAGAAAGATTCTTTGCAGTTTTTATCTGAGGATATTTCCTCTTTCACCATAGGCCTCAACTTGCTCCCAAATATCCCTTTGGAGATTCCACGTAAACAGTGTTAGCAAACTTCTGCATGAAAAGAAAGGCATTACTCTGTGAGATGAATACACACATCACAAAGTAGTCTCTCAGAAAGCTTCTTTCTAATTTTTATCTGATGATAATTCCTTTGTCACTATAGTATTCAATGCGATCCAAAATATTCCTCTCAGATACCCCAAAAACAGTGCTACCAATCTGTTTCATGAAAAGTAAGGTGTAACTCTGTGATATTAATTCACTAAACACAAAGTAGTTTCTCAGGAAGACTTTATCTAGTTTTTGTTTGAGGGTATTTCCCTTGTCACCCTAAGTTTCAATGCATTCCAAAAATCCCACTGCAGATTGCAAGAAAACAGTGTTAACAAACTGCTTAATGAAAAGAACAGTGTACCTCTCTGAGGCGAATTCACACATCACAAAGCAGTTTCTCAGAAAGTTCTCTTTGGCTTTATTCTGAGGATATTTCCTATGTCACCATAGGTCTCAATGCACTCCCAAATATCCCTGTGGAGGTTCCACGAAAAGAGCATTAGCACACTGCTCCATGAAAAAGAAAGGTGTAACTCGGTGAGATGAATTCAAACACCACAAAGCAGTTTATCAAAAGACTTCTTTTTGGTTTTTATCTGAGGATATATCCTTTGTCACCATTGGCTTCAATGCATTCCTAAATATTTGATTGCAGATTTCATGAAAACAGTGTTATCAAATGGGTCATTGTCAAGAACAGTGTAAGTGTGTCATGTGAATTCACACATCACAAGGCAGTTTCTCAGAAAGCTTCTTTCTGGTTTTTATCTGAGTATATATACTTTATCACTATAGGTCTCAATGGTCTCCCAAATATCCCTCTGCAAATTCCACGAAAACAGTGTTAGCAAGCTGCTGCATAAAAAGAAAGTTGTAACGCTGTGAGATGAATTTACACATCACAAAGCAGTTTCTCAGAAAACTTCTTTCTAGTTTTCATCTGAGGATATTTCCTTTTTCACTATAGGCCTGAAGGTGCTTGCAAGTATCTCTTTGCAGTTTCCACGAAAACAGTGTTAGCAAACTGCTCCATGAAAAGAAAGGTGCAACTCTGGGAGATGAATTCATACATCACCAAGAACTTTCTCAGAAAGCTGCTTTATAGTTTTTATCTGCGAATATATCCTTTGTAGGCTTTAATTTGATCAAAAATATCAATCCTGAGGTCCCCCAAATACAGTGCTACCAAACTGCTCCATGTAAAGTATCATGTAACTGTGTGAGATGAATTGACATATCTCAAAGCAGTTTCTCAGAAAGCTTCTTTCTTGTTTTTATATGAGGGTATTTCCTTTGTAACCATAAGAAAAAATTGCACTCTGAAATATCCCATTGTGGATTCCAAGAAAACAGAGTTAGCAAACTCCTCGATGAAAAGAGCAGTGCAAATGTGTGACATGAATTCACATATCACAAAGCAGTTTCTCAGAAAGCTTCTTTCTAGTTTTTATTTGAGGATATTTCTTTTTCATCATAGGCCTCAATGTGCTCCCATATGTCCCTTTGCAGATTCCATGAAAACAGTGTTAGATAACTGCATCATGAAAAGAAGGGTGTAAATCTGTGAGATGAATTCACACGTCACAAAGCAGTTCCACTGAATGCTGCTTTTTGGTTTTTATCTGAGGAATTTTCCTTTCTCACCATAGGCTGTAATGCACTCCCAAATATCCTATTTCCCATACCACAAAAACAGTGTTATCAAACTGCTCAATGAAAGCAATGGTGTAACTCCGTGAGATGAGTTCAAACGTGACAAAGAACTTTCTCAGGAAGCTTCTTTATATTTTTTTATCTGAAGATATTTCCATTTCACCAGCAGATTCAATGAGATCCCAAATATCCCACCTCAGATTCCCCGAAAAGAGTACTACCAAATTGAACCATGAAAAGAATCGTGTAACTCTGTAATATGAATTACCACATCACAAAACAGTGTCTCAGAAAGCTTCTTTCTCGTTTTTATATGAGGATACTTCCTTTGTCACCCTAGGATTCAATGTGCTCTGATGTATCCCACTGAATTTCCAAGAAAACGGTGTGAACAATCTTCTCAATTCAAAAAAAACGGTGTAAGTATGTTAGCTGAATTCACACATCCCAAAGCAATTTTACAGAAGGCTTCTTTTTTGTTTTTATCTGAGAATATTTCCTTTGTCACCATGGGCTTCAATGTAGTCCCAAATATGATATTGAAGATTCCACAAAAACAGTGTTATCAAACTGCTCAATAAAGGGAATGGCGTGGCTCTGTAAGGTGAATTCATGCATCACAAAGCAGTTTCTCAGAAAGCTTCTTTCTAGTTTTTATCTGAGGATATTTCCTTTTTCACCATGTTTGTCAAAGTGTTCCCAAATATCAATTTGCAGATTACACGAACAAAGTGTTGGCAAACTTCTCAGTGCAAGAACAGTGTAAGTCTGTTAGATGAATTCACGCATCACAAAGCAGTTTCACAGAAAGTTTCTTTTCCTTTTTATCTGAGGATATTTCTTTTGTAAACATAGACTTCAACGCACTTTCAAATTAATATTGCAGATTCAACAAAAACAGTGTCATCAAACTCCTCAATGAAGAGAATGGTGTGGCTCTGTAAGACGAATTGACATATCAAAAAGCAGTTTCTCAGAGAGCTTCTTTCTAGTTCTTATCTTATGATATTTCCTTTTTCACCATCAGCCTCAATTTGCTCCCAAATATCTCTTGCATATTCCATGAAATCAGTGTTAGCAAACTGCTTTATGAGAAAAAACTGTGTAATTCTGTGAGATGAATTCACACATCTCAATGAAGTTTTTCAGAAAACTTCTTTCTAGTTTTTATCTGAGGATATTTCCTTTTTCACCATAGGCTTCTGTACAATCTAAAGTATCCCTTCTCAGATTCCCCCAAAAAAGGGTTCCCAAACCTCTCCATGAAAAGAATGGTGCAAGTCTGTGAGATGCATTGAGGTATCACAAAGCTGTTTTTCAGAAAGCTTCTTTCTAGCTTTAATCTGAGGATATTTCCTTTTTCACCATATTCCTCAATGCTCTCCCGAATATCCCATTGCTGATTCCATGAAAAAAGTGTTAGCAAACTTCCCAATAAAAGAATTCTGTACCACTTTGAGATAAATCCACACATCACAAAGAAATTTCCCAGAAAGTTTCTTTCTAGTTTTTATCTGAGAATATTTCCTTTGTCAATACAGGCTTCAATATGATCCAAAATATCCCTTCTCAGATTCCCCAAAAACAGGGCTACCAAACTGTTCCATGAAAAGAACCATGTTACTCTGGGAGATGAACTCACAAATCACAAAGTAGTTTCTCAGAAAGCTTCTTTCTAGTTTTTATGAGGATATTTCCTTTTTCACTATAGGCCTCAATACACTCGGGAATATCGCTTTGCAGATTCAGTGAAAATAGTGTTAGCAAACTACTCCATGAAAAGAAACGTGTAAATACATGAGATGAATTCACACATCATGAAGCAGTTTCCCAGAACGCTTCTATTTGTTTTTGTCTGAGGATATTTCCATTGTCACCATAATCTTCAATGCATTCCCAAATATTCTATTGAAAATTCCATGAAAAAAGTGTTATCAACCTGCTCATTGAAAAGAATGGTGTAAATCTGTAAGATGAATTCAAACGTCACAAGGCAGTTTCTGAGAAAGCTTCCTTCTCGTTTTTATCTGAGGATAATTCCTTACACACTATAGACCTCAATGCACTTTCAAATATCCCTGCGCAGATTCCACAAAAACAGTGTTAGCAAACTGATTCATGAAAAGAAAGGTGCAAATCTGTGAAAAGAATTCAAACATCACAAAGTGCTTTCTCGGAAAACTTCCTTCTAGTTTTTTTTGAGGATATTTCCTTTTTCACCATAGGCTTCAATGCAATCCAAAATATCCCTTTTCAGTTTCCCCAAAAACAGAGCTACCAAACTGTTCTCTGGAAAGAATCATGTGACTCAGTGAGATGAATTAACACATCACAAAGCATTTTCTCAGAAAGTTTCTTTATAGTTTTTAACTGATGATAATTCCTTTTTCACCATAGACCTCAATGTGCTTCCAAATAGACTTTTGTGGATTCCACAAAAAGAGTGTTAGCAAACTGCTGCATTAACAGAAAGGTGTTACTCTGATAGATGAATGCATAAATCACAAGGAAGTTTTGCAAAAAGGTTCTTTCCAGTTTTTATCTGAGGCTATTTTCTTTGTCACCATAGGCTTCAACACGATCTAAAATATCCCTTCACAGATCCGCAAAGACAGTGCTACCAAACTGCATCATGAAAATAATGGTGTAACTCTGTGAGATGAATTCACTCATCACAAAGCTGTTTCTCACTAAGATCTTTACAGTTTTCATCTGAGGATATTTCCTTTTTCAAAATATTCCTGAATGAACTCCCGAATATCCCATTGCAGATTCCATATAAAAAGTGTTAGCAAACTTATCAATGAAAAGACGATGTAACTCTGAGAGATGAATTCACACATCAGAAAGAGGTTTCTCAGAAGGATTCTTTCTAGTTTTTATCTGAGGATGTTTTCTCTGCAACCACAGGATTCAATGCGATTCAAATGATCGCTTCTCAGATTCCAAAAACAGTGATACCAAACTGATCCAAGAAAAGTGTCGTGTAACTCTGTGAGATGAATTCACAAATCAACAAGCAGTTTCTCCGAAAGCTTTTTTCTAGTTTTTGTCTGAGGATATTTCCTTTGTCACCATAGGCTTCATTGAGCTACCAAATATCCATTGCAGGTTCCACCAAAATGGTGTTAGCAAACTGCTCCATGAAAAGTAAGGTGTAAATCTGTGAGATGAATTCACACATTAAAAATAACTTTCTCAGCAAGCTTCTTTCTAGTTTTTTTCTGTGGATATATACTTTTTCACCATAGACCTCAATGCTCTCCTAAATGTCCCTTTGTACATTCCATGAAAACATTGTTAGCAACCCTCCAAAAAATCAATGAATCCAGGAGTTGGTTTTTTGAAAAGATCAACAAAATTGACAGACCGCTAGCAAGACTAATAAAGAAGAAAAG
>NW_012116777.1:1167301-1169010 GCF_000951035.1 Colobus angolensis palliatus | reverse complement strand
TCCAAGAAAATAGTGTTAGCACACTGCTCAATCTAAAGAACATGGTAACTCTGTGAGTTGAAACCACACATCATGAAGTAGTTTCTCAGAAAGCTTCCTTTTGGTTTTTCTATGGGGATATTTGCTTTGTCACCATAGGTTTCAATGCACACCCAAATATCCTATTGCAGATTCCACAAAAACAGTGTTATCAAACTGCTCAATTAAAAGAAAGGTGTAACTCTGTGAGATGAATTCTCACATCACAAAGCAGTTTCTCAGAAAGCTTCTTTCTAGTTTTTATCTGTGGATATTTCTCTTTTCACAATAGGCCTCAATGCACTCCCAAATACACCTTTGTAGATTCCAAGGAAAAAGTGTTAGGAAACTGCTCCATGAAAAGAAAAGTGTAACACTTTGAGTTGGAAAAACACATCGAAAAGAACTTTCTCAGAAAGCTTCTTTCTAGTTTTTATCTGAGGATACTTCCTTCGTCACCATAGGCTTCATTGCGATCCGAAATATTCCTTCTCAAATTCCCCAAAAACAGTACTACTAAACTGATCCATGAAAAGAATTGTGTAACTCTGTGAGATGAATTCACAAATCACAAAGCAATTTATCAGAATGCTTCTTTCTAATTTTTACATTAGGATGTTTCCATTGTCACAATAAGTTTCAATGCACTCTGAAATAACCCATTGAAGATTCCAAGAGAAAAGTGTTAGCAAACTGATCAATGAAAAGAGGAATGTAAATCTGTGAGATGAACTCACACATCACAAAGCAGTTTCTCAGAAAGCTTCTTTCGAGTTCTTAATCTGAGGATATTTCCTTTTCCACCATATTCCTCAATGTACTCCTAAATATTTCTTTGCAGATCCATTGAAAACAGTGTTAGCAAACTGTTTCATGAAAAGAAAGGTGTACCTCTGTGTGATAAATTCACACATCACAAAGAAGTTTCCCAGAAAGGTTCTTTTTAGCTTTTATCTAAGGATGTTTCCTTTGTCACTACTGACTTCAATGTGATCCAAAATGTCCTTCCTCAGATTCCTCAAAAACAGTGCTACCAAACTGATCCATGAAAAGAATCGTGTAACTCTGAGAGATGAATTAACATATCACAAAACGGTTTCTCAGAAAGCGTGTTTCTATTTTTTCTTGGAGGATATTTCCCTTGTCTCCATAAGCTTCAACGTGATCCAAATATACTCAGGTTCACCAAAAGCAGTGCTACCACTCTGATCCATGAAAAGCATCGTGTAACTCTATGAGATGAAGTCACAGATCACAAAATATTTTCTCAGAAATTTTCTTTCTGGTTCATGTCTGAAGATACTTCCTTTGTCACCATAAGCTTCAGCACGCTACGAAATATCACATTGCAGATTCCAAGAAAACAGTGTTAGCAAACTACTCAATCAAAGGAACATTGTAACTCTGTGAGATGAATTCACACATCACAAAGCAGTTTCTCAGAAAGCTTCTTTGTAGTTTTTTTCCAGGGATACTTAGTTTTTCACCATAGGCCTAAAGGTGCTCCTAAATATCCCTTTCCAGATTCCATGAACAGAGGGTAAGCAAACAGCTCCACGAAAAGAAAGGTGTAAGTCTATGAGATGAATTCACACTTCACAAAGAACATTCTCAGAAAGCTTCTATCTAGTTTTTATCTGAGGATATTCCCTTTTTCACCATAGGCTTTAATGCGATCCAAAATATCTCTT
>NW_012116777.1:1162570-1164604 GCF_000951035.1 Colobus angolensis palliatus | reverse complement strand
TTAGCAAACTGTTTCATGAAAAGAAAGGTGTACCTCTGTGTGATAAATTCACACATCACAAAGAAGTTTCCCAGAAAGGTTCTTTTTAGCTTTTATCTAAGGATGTTTCCTTTGTCACTACTGACTTCAATGTGATCCAAAATGTCCTTCCTCAGATTCCTCAAAAACAGTGCTACCAAACTGATCCATGAAAAGAATCGTGTAACTCTGAGAGATGAATTAACATATCACAAAACGGTTTCTCAGAAAGCGTGTTTCTATTTTTTCTTGGAGGATATTTCCCTTGTCTCCATAAGCTTCAACGTGATCCAAATATACTCAGGTTCACCAAAAGCAGTGCTACCACTCTGATCCATGAAAAGCATCGTGTAACTCTATGAGATGAAGTCACAGATCACAAAATATTTTCTCAGAAATTTTCTTTCTGGTTCATGTCTGAAGATACTTCCTTTGTCACCATAAGCTTCAGCACGCTACGAAATATCACATTGCAGATTCCAAGAAAACAGTGTTAGCAAACTACTCAATCAAAGGAACATTGTAACTCTGTGAGATGAATTCACACATCACAAAGCAGTTTCTCAGAAAGCTTCTTTGTAGTTTTTTTCCAGGGATACTTAGTTTTTCACCATAGGCCTAAAGGTGCTCCTAAATATCCCTTTCCAGATTCCATGAACAGAGGGTAAGCAAACAGCTCCACGAAAAGAAAGGTGTAAGTCTATGAGATGAATTCACACTTCACAAAGAACATTCTCAGAAAGCTTCTATCTAGTTTTTATCTGAGGATATTCCCTTTTTCACCATAGGCTTTAATGCGATCCAAAATATCTCTTCTCAGATTCCCCAAAAACACTGTTAACTAACTGCCCCATAAAAAGAATAGTGTAACTCTGTGAGATGAATTCCCAAATCACAAAGTAGTTTCTCAGAAAGCTTATTTCTAGTTTTTGTCTGGTGATATTTCCTTTGTCACCATAAGCTTCAATTTGCTCCAAAATATTCCATTGCAGATTCCAAGAAAACAACTTTAGCAAACTTCTCAATGAAAAGAACAGTGTAACTCTGTGAGTTGAATTGACACATCAGAAATCAGTTTCTCAGAAAGTTTCTAGTTTTTATCTGAGGATATTTTCTTTGTCATCATAGGCTTCAATGCGATCCAAAATATACCTATGCAGATTCCACAGAAACAGTGTTAGAAAAACTGCTCCATGAAAAGAAAGATGCAATCCAGTGAGATGAAAAAACACATCACAAATAATTTTCTCAGAAAGCTTCTGTCTAGTTTATATTTGCACATATTACCTTTGTCACCATAGGCTTCAAAGCGATCTAAAATATCCCTTCTCAAATTCCCCAAAAAGAGTGCTACCAAACTGATCCATGAAAAGAATCGTGTAACTCTGTGAGATCAATTAACACATCACAAAGCAGTTTCTCAGAAAACTTCTTTCTTGTTTTTATATGAGGATAGTTGCTTTGTCACCATAAGCTTCAATGTACTCCAAAATATCCCATTGAAGTTTCCAAGAAAACAATGTTATCAAACTGATCAATGAAAAGAAGAGTGCAAATCTGTGAGATGAATTCACACATCACAAATCAGTTTCTCAGAAAGCTTCTTTCTGGTTTTTATCTGTAGATATTTCCTTTTTCACCATATTCCTCAATGTACTCCCAAATATCCCTTTGCAGACCCAAGGACAACAGTGTTAGCAAACTGCTCCATGAAAACAAAGGTGTAACTCTGTGAGATGAATTCACAAATCACAAATCAGTTTCTCAGAAAGCTTCCTTTTAGTATTCATCTGCGGATGTTTTCTTTTCATTATAGGAATCATTGTGCTCCAAAATGTCCCATTCGAGACTCTGAGATAAATTCACACTTCTCAAAGAACTTTCTCAGAAAGCTTCTTTCTAGTTTTTATCTAAGGATGTTTCCTTTGTCACTGTTGATTTCAATGTGATCAAATATATCCTTCCTCAGATTCCCCAAAAACAGTGCTACCAAAAAGGTCATGTAAATCTGTGAGA
>NW_012116777.1:1156469-1157946 GCF_000951035.1 Colobus angolensis palliatus | reverse complement strand
AAAGAAAGATTTAAATCTCTGAGATGAATTCAACCATCACAAAACAGTCTCTCAGAAAGTTTCTTTCTAGTTTTCATTGGAGAGTATTTCCTTTTTCACCACAGGCTTCTCTGCGCTCTGAATATCCCTTTGTAGATTCCACAAAAACATGATTACCAAACTGCTCAATGAAAAGAATAGTTTACCTCTGGGAGATGAAATCACCCATCACAAAGAAATTTCTCAGAAAGCTCCTTTCTAGTTTTTATCTTTGCATATTTGTTTTTCCACCATGAGCCTCAAGGAGCTCCCAAATATCCCTTCTCAAACACCACAAAAAGAGTGAGACCATACTGCTCAATCAACAAAATTGTTTATCTCTATGAGGTGAACACACACATCACAAAACAACTTCTCAAAATCCTTCTCTCCAGTTTTCAACTGAAGATATATTTTTTATCACCATAGGCCTCTATAGGCTCCCAGAAATCCCTTTGCAGATCCCCAAAAGCAGTGCTATCAAACTGCTCAATGAAAGGAAAAGTGTAACTCTGTGAGATGAAGTCACCCATCACAAAGCAGTTTGTCAGAATGTTTCTTTCCAGTTTTTGTCTGAGGATATTTCCTTTTCTACCATAGGCCTTAATGCACTCGTGAATATCCCTTTGCAGATTCCACGAAAACAGTGTTAGCAAAGTGCTTCACGAAAAGAAATGTGTAAATCTGTGTGATGAATTCACACATCACAAAGAAGTTTCTCAGAAATAGGGATATTTCCTTTTCCACAATATTCCTCAATGAGCTCCAGAATATCCCATTGCAGGTTCCAGGAAAAAACTGTTAGCAAACTTCTCAATGAAATGAACGGTGTGATTCTGTGAGGTGAACTGACACATCACAAAGCAGTTTCACAGAAAGTTTCTTTTTGGTTTTCATCTGAGGATATTTCCCTTATCCGAATATACTTCAATGTGCTCGCACATATATACTACTGCATATTTCAAGAAAACAATGTTATCAAACTGCTCAATGAAAATAACCGTGTAACTCTGTGAGATGAATTAACACATCACATAGCAGTTTCTCAAAAGTTTCTTTCTAGATTTTATCTGAGGATATTTATTTTCACTACAGGCCTCAAAGTGCTCAAAAATATCCCTTTGCAGATTCCATGAAAACAGTGCTAGCAAACTGCTCCATGAAAATAAAGGTGTTACTCTGTGATATGAATACATACATTACAAAGAGGCTTCTCAGAAAGCTTCTTTCTGGTGTTTAGCTGAGGATATTTCCTTTGTCACCATAGGACTCAATGCAATCGAAAATATTCCTTCTCAGATTCCCGCAAAACAGTGCTACCAAACTGCTCCATAGAAAGAATCATGTAACTGTGTGAGGTGAATTAATACATCACATAGTGGTTTCACAGAAGGCTTATTTCTAGTTTTTATATGAGAATATTTCCTTTTCCACCATAGGCTTCAATGCGCTCCCAAGT
>NW_012116777.1:1120409-1156419 GCF_000951035.1 Colobus angolensis palliatus | reverse complement strand
ACACATCACAAAGCAGTTTCACAGAAAGCTTTTTTCTAGCTTTTATATGATGATATTTTTTGCCACCATAAGCTTCAAAGTGCTCCTCAATATCCCTTTGCAGATTCCACAAAAGCACTGTTAACAAAGTGTTCCATGAAAAGAAAGATGTAACATGTTGAGATGAATTCCCACATCACAAGGAAGTTTCTCAGAAAGATTCTTTAGATTATTATTTCAGGATATTTCCTTTGTCACCCTAGGCATCAATGCAATGAAAAGTATCCCTTCTCAGATTCCCCAGAAACAGTGCTACCAAACTGATCCATGAAAACAATGTGTAACACTGTGAGCTGAACCAATACATCACAAAGCGGTTTCTCAGAAAGCTTCCTTCTAGTTTTTTTATGAGGACATTTACTTTGTGAAAATAAGCTTCAATACACTCCATAGTATCCCACTGTAGATTCCACAAAAACGATGTAAACTGCTCCAGAAAAAGAAAGTTGAAACTCTGTGAGATGAATTAACACCTCACAAAGCAGTTTCTCAGAAAGCTTCTTTCCAGTTTTTATGTGGATATTTCCTTTGTCACCATAAATTTCAATGTGATCCAAAATATCCCTTATCAGATTCCCCAAAAGAAGTGCTACCAAACTGCTCCATGAAAAGAATCGTGTAATGCTGTTAGACAAATTAACACATCTCAAAGCCGTTTCTCAGGTAGCTTCTTTGTAGTTTTTATATGAGGCTATTTTCTTTGTAACCATAAGCTTCAGTGCGCTTCAAAATATCCCATTGCAGATTCCAAGAAAATAGGGTTAGCAAACCGCTCAATGAAAAGAATCATGTACCTCAGAGTGATGAATTCACACAACACAAAGCAGTTTCTCTGAAAGCTTCCTTCTAGTTTTCCTATGAGGATATTTTCTTTTTCACCATATGCCTCAATGCACTCCCAAATATCCTATTGCAGATTCCATAAGAACAGTGTTATCAAACTGCACAATGAAAAAAAAAGTGTATCTCTGTGAGATGAATTCGCACATCACAAAGCAGTTTCTCAGAAAGTTTCTTAATAGGTTTTGTCTGAGGATATTTACTTTTTCACTATAGGCCTCAATACGCTCCCATATATCCATTTGCAGATTCCACAAAAACTATTAGCAAACTGCACCGTGAAAATAAAGGTGTAACTCAGTGGGAAAAATTCACACACCATGAAGAACTATCTCACAAAGTTTCTTTCTAGTTTTTATCTGAGGATATATCCTTAGTCACCATAGTCTTCAATGCAACCCAAAGTATCTCTTCTCAGATTCCCCAAAAACATTGCTACAAGTCTGATCCATGAAAACAATCATGTAACTATGTGAGAATGATTAACACATCACTAAGCAGTTTCTCAGAAAGCTTCTCTCTAATTTTTATATGAGGATATTTCCTTTGTCACCAAAAGATTCAATGCGCTCTGAAATATCCCATTGCAGATTCCAAGAACACACAGCAAACGAATCAATGAAAAGAAAAGTGTAACTCTCTAACATGAATTCACACATCACAAAGCAGTCTGATAAAGTTTTTTCCTAGTTTTTGTCTGAGGATATTTCCTTTTTCACAATAATCTTCAATGTGCTCCGAAATATGCCACTGTAGTTTCCAGGAAAACAGTGTTAGCAAACTGCTCAATGAAAAGAATAGTGTAACACTGGGACATGAGTCCACACATCACAAGGCAATTTCTCAGAAAGCTTCTTTCTAGTTTTCATCTGATAATATTTCCTTAGTCACCATAGCCTTCAATGCAATCCAAAATATGCCTTCTAATATTCCCCAAAAGCCGTGCTACCAAACGGATCCATGAAAAGAATCGTGTAACCCTGTGAGATGAAATAACACACCCAAGAACGCTTTCTCAGAAAGTGTATTTCCAGTTTTTATATGAGGATATTTCCTTTGTCACAATGAGCTTCAATGTGCTCCAAAATATGCCATTGCAGATTCCAAGAAAACAGTGTTAGCAAGCTGCTCAATGAAAAGAACCATGTAACTCTGTGAGCTGAATTCACACATCACAAAACAGTTTCTTGCGAAGCTTCTTTTTGGTTTTTCTACAAGGATATTTTCTTTGTCACCTAAGGCTTCAATGTGCTCCCAGATATCCTATTGCAGATTACATGAAAACAGTGTTATCAAACTTCACAATGAAAACAGCTGTGTAAATCTGTTGGATGAATTCACACATTACAAAGCAGTTTCTCAGAAAGCTTCTTTATAATTTTTACTGGATTATGTTTCCTTTTTCACTATAAGCCTCAATGCACTCGTAAATATCCCTTTGTAGATTCCACAAAAACTCTGCTAGCAAACTTCCCCATGAAAAGAAAGGTGTGAATATTTGAGGTGAATGAAAACACCACAAAGAACTTTCTCAGAAAACCTTTTTCTTGTTTTAGTCTGAGGATATTTCCTTTGACACCATAAGTTTCAATGCGCTCTGAAATATAGCATTTCAGATTCCAAGAAAACCGAGTTAGCAAGCAACTCAAGGAAAAGAACTCTTTAATTCTCTGAAATTAATTTACAAATCACAAAGGAGATTCTCAGAAAGCTTCTTTCTAGTTTTTGTCTGAGGATATTTCCTTTTCCACAAAAAGCTTCATTGCGCTCTGACTTATGCCATTGTAGATTCCAAGAAAACAGTGTTACTCACCTGCTCAATGAAAACAAAAGTGTAACGCACTGAGTTGAATTCACATATCCTTAAGCAGTTTCTCAGAAAGCTTCTTTCTCGTTTTTCTATGAAGATATGTCCTTTCTCATTATAGGCCTCAATGTGCTGAAAAATATCCCTTTACAGATTCCATGAAAACAGTGTTAGCAAACTACTCCATGAAAAGAAAGGTGTTTCTCTGTGAGATTAATTCACATATTACAAATCATGTTCTCAAAAAGCTTCTCTCTAGCTTTTATCTGAGTATATATAGTTTATATATATATAGATTTTAGGCCTCAATGTGTTCCCAAATATGGCTTTACATATTCCACAAAAACAGTGTTATCAAACAGCTCAATGAAAAGAACTGTAATTCTTTGAGATGAATTCACACATCACACAGCGATTTCTCAGAAAGCATCTTTCTAGTTTTAATCTGAGGATATTTCCCATGTCACCATAGGCTTCAATACAATTCAAAATATCCCTTCTCAGTACCACAAAAACAGTTTAATCAATGTGATCCACGAAAAGAATCATGTATCTCTGTGAGAAGCATTCACAAATCACAAAGCAGTTATCCAGAAAGCTTCTTTCTATTTTTTCTATGATGATATTTTGTTTGTCACCATAAGTTCCATTGCACTCTGAAATATCATTTTTCCAATTCCAAGAAAACAGTGTTAGCCAACTGCTCAATGAAAATAACAGTGTAACTCTGTGAGACGAATTCACACATCACAAAGCAGTGTCTCAGAAAGATTCTCTCTAGTTTTTATCTGAGGATATTTCCTTTTTCATCATAGATCTCAATGTGCTCCCAAATATCTCTTTGCAGATTCCACGAAAACAGTGTTAGTAAACTACTCCATGAAAAGAAAGCTGTAACTCTGTGTGATGAATGCACACATCACAAAGAACTTTCTCAGAAAGCTTCTTTCTAGTTTTTATATGAGCAGATATTCTTTTTCTCTATAGGCCTCCATGAGCTGCCCATTATCCCTTTGCAGATTCCATGAACACAGTGATAACAAACTCATCCATGAAAATAATCTTGTAACTCTGTGAGATGAATTCACAAATCAGAAAGTATTTCCTCAGAATGATTCTTTCTAGTTTTTATATGAGGGTATTTCCTTTGCCACCTTAACCTTCAATGGTCTCTAAAATGTCCCTTTGAATATTCCACGAAAGCAGTGTTAGGCAACTACTCAATGAAAGGTATGGTGTATTTCTGTGAGATGAATTAACACATCACAAAGCAGTTTTGCTGAAAACGTCTTTCTAATTTTTATCTGAGGATATTTCCTTTTAAACCTTAGGCCTCAATATGTGCACAAATATCCATGTGCAGATTCCACGAAAACAGAGTTAGAAACCTGCTCCATGAAAAGAAACGTTTAACTCCCTGTAATGAATTCACACATCATGAAGAAGTTTATCAGAAAGCTCAATGAAAAGAACTGTGTAAAACTGTGTGATGAGTTCACACATCACAAAGGAGTTTCTCAGAAAGCTTCTTTCTGCTTTTTATCTGAGGATATTTCCTTTTCACCATTGGCTTCAAGGTGATCCTAAATATCTCTTCTCAGATTCCCCCAAAACAGTGCTACCAAACAGATCCATGAAAAGAACAGTGTAACTCTGTGAGATGAATTAGCACATCACAAAGCGGTTTCTCAGAAAGCTTCTTTCTAGTTTTTATATGAGGATATTTCATTTGAAACCATAAGCTTCATTGTACTCTGAAATATCCCATTGCAGATTCCACAAAAACAGTTTTAGTAAACTACTCCATGAAAAGGAAGGCATAATTCTGTGACATGAATTCACACATCAAAAACGGTTTCTCAGAAAGCTTGTTTCTAGTTTCAATCTGAGGATATTTACTTTTACACGATAGGCTTCAATGCCATCCAAAAAATCCCTTCTCAATTTCCCCAAAAACAGTGCTATCAAACTTCTCTAAGAAAAAAAGGTGTAACTCTGTGACATGAATTAGAAAACCACATAGCAGATTCTCAAGAAGCTTCTTTCTAGTTTTTGTCTGAAAATATATCCTCTCTCACCATAGGCTTCAATGAGCTCCCAAATATCCTGCTGCAGTTTCCAGGAAGTCTGTGTTATCAAACTGCTCAATGAATAAAATGGTCTACATCTGTGAGATAAACTCACAAATCACAAAGAACTTTCTCAGAAAGTTTTTTTCTAGTTTTTGTCTGAGGATATTTCCTTGGTCACCATAGGCTTCAATGTGATCCAAAATATACCTTTTCAGATTCCCCAAAAACAGGGCTACCACAACTGAACCATGAAAACAATCATGTAACTCTATGAGATGAATTCACAAATCACAAAGCAGTTTGTAAGGAAGATTCTTTCCAGGTTTTATCTGAGGATATTTCGTTTGTCACCATGGGCTTCAATGCACTCCCAAATATCCTATTGCAGATTCCAGGAAAACAGTGTTATCAAACTGCTCACTGAAAAGCACGGTGGAACTCTGTGAGATGGATTCACATATCACAAAGCAATTTCTCAGAAAGCATCTTTTTAGTTTTTATCTGAGGATTTTTCCTTTCTCACCCTAGGCCTCAAAGCTCTCCCAAATGTCCCTTTGCAGATTGCATGACAACAGTGTCAGAAAACTACTCAATGGAAAGAAAGGTGTAACTCCGTTAGGTAAATTCACACATCACAAAGCAGTTTCTCAGCAAGCTTCTTTCTAGTTTTTATCAGAGGATACTTCCTTTCTCACCACAGACCTCAATGTGTTCCCAAATATCCCTTTGCAGATTCCATGAATACAGTGTTAACAAACTGCTGCATGAAAACAAAGCTGTAACTCTGTTAGATGAATTCACACACCACAAAGTAGTTTCTCAGAAAGCTTCTTTCTAGTTTTTATCTGAGGGTATTTCCTTTGTCACCATAGGCTTCAATGCGATCCAGAATAGCACCTCTCAGATTCCCCAGAAACAGTGCTACCAAACTGATCCAGGAAGAGAATTGTGTAAATCTGTGAGGCGAATTCACAAATCACACAGTAGTTTATCAGAAAGCTTCTTTCTAGTATTTGAGGTTATTTCCTTTGTCACCGTAAGCTTCAATGGGCTCTGAAATATCACATTGCTGATTCCATCAAAACAGTGTTAGCAAACTGTACAATGAAAAGAACAGTGTAACTGTGTGAGCTGAATTCACACATCACAAAGCAGTTTCTAAAAAAGCTCCCTTGTAGTTTTTATCTGAGAGTATTTAGTTTTTCACCACAGGCCTCAATGCGCTCCCAAATATTCCTTTGCAGATTACACGAAAACAGTGTTAGCAAACTGCTCCATCAAAAAAAGTGAAAATCTGTGAAATAATTTCACATATCACAAAGAACTTTCTCAGAAAGATTCTTTCTAGTTTTTATCTGAGGATATTTCCTTTTTCACCATAGGCTTCAAGGCGAAAAAATATAAACATTCTCAAACACCCCAAAAACAGTACTACAAAACTCATCCTTGAAATGATTCATGTAACTCTGTGGGATGAATTAACATATCACAAAGTGATTTTTCAGAAAGCCTCTTTCTCCTTTTTCTATGAGGATATTTCCTCTGATACCATAAGCCTCAATGCGCTCTGAAATATCCCATTGCAGATTGCAAGAAAACAGTGTGAGCAAACTATTCACTGAGAAGTACCGTGTAACACTGTGAGATGAATTCACCCGTCACAAAGCAGTTTCTCAGAAAGCTTCTTTCTAGTTTTTGTCTGAGGGTATTTCCTTTTTCACCATACACTTCAATGTATTCCAAAATATCCCTTTTCTGATTCCCCAAAAACAGTGATTAAAACTGCTGCATGAAAAGAATCGTGTAACTCTATGAGATGAATTCACAAACCACAAAGCAATTTCTCTGTAAGCTTCTTTACAGTTTTTGTCCGAGGATGTGTCCTTTGTCAACATAAGCTTCAATGACCTCTGAAATATCCCATTGCAGATTCCATGAAACCAGGGTTAAGAAACTGCTCAATGAAAAGTACAGTGTAGCTCTGTGAGATGAATTCACACATGACAAATCAGTTTCTCAGAGAGCTTCTTTCTACTATTTATCTGAAGATATTTCCTTTGTCACCATAGGCTTCAAAACAATCCAAAACATTCCTTTTCAGATTCCCCAAAAATAGTGGCACCAAACTGCTCCATTAACAGATTCGTGACTCTGTGAGATGCATTCACAAATCAGAAAGCAGTTTCTCAGAAAATTCTTTCTAGTTTTTGTCTGAGGATATTCCCTCTGTCACCCTAAGCTTCAATTCACTCTGAAATATCTCATTGCAGATTCCAAGAAAACAGTGTTAAGAAACTGCTCAATGAAAAGAAGAGTGTAACTCTGTGAGATGAATTCACAGATCACAAAGCGAATTCTCAGAATGCTTCTTTCTAGGTTTTATACGAGAGAATTTCCTTGATCTAGAAATATCCCATTGCAGATACCAAGAAAACAGTTGTAGCAAACTGCTCAATGCAAGGAAGAGTGTAACTCTGTGAGAGATGAATTTAAACATCTCAAAGCAATTTCTCAGAAAGCTACTTTATAGTTTTTATATGACGGTATTTCCTCTGTCACCATAAGCTTGAAATGCGATCCGAAATATCCCCTTGTGGATTCCAATAAAACAGTGTTATCAAACTGATCAATGAAAAGAACAGGGTAACTCTTTGGGATTAATTCACACATTACAAAGCATGTTCTCAAAAAGCCTCTCTCTAACTCTTATCTGAGGTTATATAGTTTTTATATATATAGTTTTTAGGCCTCAATGCACTCCGAAATATGCCTTTGCAGATTCCATGAAAACAGTGTTATCAAACAGCTAAATGAAAAGAACTGTGTAACTCTTTGAGATGAATTCACACATCACAAAGCAGTTTCTCAGAATGTTTCTTCCTAATTTTTATCTGAAGACATTTTCTTTGTCACCATAGGCTTCAATGAGATCCAAAATATTCCTTCTCACATTACCCCAAAAATGTGCTACAAAACTGATCCATCAAAAGAATCGTGTAACAGTGTGAGATGAATTAACACCTTACAAAGCATTTTCTCAGAAAGCTTCTTTCTAGTTTTTATCTGAGGATATTTCCTTTGTCACCCTAGGCATCAATGCTATTCAAAATATCCCTTCCAGATACCCCAAACACAGTGCTATCAAAGTGATCCATGTAAAGAATCGTGTAACTCTGTGACAAGAATTGACAAATCACAAAGCAGTTTCTCAGAAAGCTTCTTTCCTCTTTTTGTCTGAGGATATTTCATTTGTCACTGTAAGCTCCAATGAGCTCTGAAATATCCCATTGCAGATTCCATGAAAACAGTGCTAGCAAACTATTCAATGAGTAGAACAGTGTAACTCTGTCAGATGAATTCTGACATCACAGAGAAGTTTCTCAGAAAGCTTCTTTCTAGTTTTTATCTGAGAGTATTTCCTTTGTCACCATAGGCTTCAATGAGATCCAAAGTATCCCTTTTCAGATATCCCAAATACAGTGCTACCAAACTGATCCATGCAAAGTATAGTGAAACTGTGTGAGAAGAATTCGCAAATCAAATAGAAGTTTCTCAGAATGCTTCTGTCGAGTTTTTATCTGAGGGTATTTTCTTTGTCAGCATAAGCTTCAATGCGCTATGAAATATCCCACTGATTATTCCAAAAAGCAGCATTAGCAAACTGCTCAATGAAAAGAACGGTGTAACTCTGTGAGAAGAATTTTCACATCACAAAGCAATTTCTCAGAAAGTTTCTTTCTAGTTTTTATCTGAGTAAGGTTTCTTTATCACTATGGGTCTCAATGCACTCTCAAATATCCCTTTGCAGATTTCACGAAAACAGTGTGAGTAATCCTCTTCATGAAAATAAAGGTTTAATACTGTGAGATGAATTCACACATCACAAGAAGTTTCTCAGAAAGCTTCTATCTAGTTTTTATCTGGGGATATTTCTTTTGTCACCATAGACTTCAATGCAATCCTAAGTGTCCCTTCTCAGATTCCCCAAAAACAGTGCTACCAAACTGTTGCATGAAAAGAATCCTGAAACTCTGTGAGAAGAATTCACAAATCACAAAGCAGTTTCTCAGAAAGCTTCCTTCTAGTTATTATCTAAGGATAATTCCTTTGTCACCACAAGCTAAAAAGCACTCTGAAATATCCCAGTGCAGATTCCAAGAAAACAGTGTTAGCAAACTGTTCAATGGAAAGAACAGTGTAATTCTGTGAGATGAATTCACACATCACAGAGCACTTTCCCAGAAAGTTTCTTTCTGGTTTACATCTGAGGATATTTCCCTTTTCAACAAAGGCCTCAATGTGCTCCCAGATATCCCTTTCCATAGTCCACGAAAAGAGTGTTAGCAAGCTACTCCACGGAAAGAATGGTGTAACTCTGTGAGATGAATTAACACATCACCAAGAAGTTTCTCAAAAATCTTCTTTCTAGTTTTTATCTCGGGATATTTCCTTTGTCACCATAGGCTTCAATATGATTCAAAATATCCCTTTTGAGATTTCACCAAAAACAGTGCTACGAAACTACTCCATGAAAGGTAAGGTGTAAGTCTGTGAGATGAACTCACAAATCTAAAAGAAGTGTCTCAGAAAACTTGTGTTAATTTTTTTATCTGAAGATATGTCCTTTGTTGCCATATGCTTCAATGCGCTCCCAGATATCATATCACAGATTCCATGAAAAGAGTGTTATCAAACAGATCAATGAAAGGAATGGTGTAAGTCTGTGAGGTTACTCCCCACATCACAAAGCAGTTTCTCATAAAGCTTCTTTCTAGTTTTTATCTGAGGATATTTACTTTGTCACTACAGGCTTCAGTGTGATCCAAAATATCCCTTCTCAGATTCCCCAAAAGCAGTACCATCAAACTACTCCAAGAAAGGAACCGTGTAACCCTGTGAGATGAATTAACAAATTGGAAAGCGTTTCCTCAGAAAATTTCTTCTAAATTTTATAGGAGGATATTTCCTTTGTCACTGAAAGCTTCAATGCACTCTGAAATCTCCCTATGCAGATTCCAAGAAATCTTTGTTCCCAAACTGCTTAATCATAAGTACTGTGTAACTCGTTGAGATGAATTAACACATCAAAAAGCCATTTCTCAGAAAGCAGCTTTCTAGTTCTTATCTGAGGATATTTCCTTTTCCACCACAGGCCTCAATGCGATCCCAAATATCCCTTTTCAGATCCACGATAACAGTGTTAGCAAACTGTGACATGCAAAGAAATGTGTAATTCTGTGAAGTGAATTCATACATCACAAAAAAGTTTCTCAGAAAGCTTCTCTCTAATTTTTATCTGAGGATATTTACTTTGTCACCATATGCTTCAAAGACATCCGCAATATCCCTTCTCAGATTGCCCCAAAATAGTGCTACCCAACTGTTCAATGAAAAGAGAGATGTAACTCTGTGACATGAATTCAAAAATCACCTAGTAGATTTTCAGGAAGTTCCTTTCTATTTTTTGTCTGAGGATATTTCCTCGGTCACCATAAGCTTCAATGCAATCAGAAATATCCCATTGCAGATACCAAGAAAACAGTATTAGCAAACTTCTGAATGTAAAGAACAGTGTAACTGTGTGAGATCGATTCACACACCACAAAGCAGTATCTCAGAAGGTTTCTTTTTGGTTTTATGCCTGAAGATATTTCCTTTGTCACCATAGGTTTCAATGAGCTCCCAAATATCATGTTTTAGTTTCCAGGAAGACAGTGTTATCAAACTACTCAATGAAAAGAACCATGTACATCTGTGAGATGAATTCACACATCACAAAAAACTTTTTCATAAATCTTCTTTCTAGTTTTTATCTGAGGATATTTCCTTCGTGACCATAGGTTTCCATGCAATACAAATTTTCCCTTTTCAGATTCCCCAAAAACAGGGCTACCAAACTAATCCATGAAAACAATCATGTAACTCTATGAGATGAATTCACAAATCACAAAGCAAATTCTAAGAAAGATTCTTCCCAGCTTTTATCTGAGGATATTTCCTTTGTCACCATAGGCTTCAATGCCCTCCTAAATATCCTATTGCAGATTCCATGAAAACAGTGTTATCAAACTGTTCTTTGTGAGATTAAATCACATATCACAAAGCAGTTTCTCAGAAAGCATCTTTCCACTTTTTAGCTGAGGGTCTTTCCTTTTTCACAATAGGCCTCAAAGTGCTCCCAAACATCCCTTTGGAGATTCCATGAAAACAGTGTTAGAAAACTGCTCCATGAAAAGAAACGTGTAACTCTGTGAGATGAATTCACACATTACAAAGGACTTTTTCAGAAATATTTTTCTAGTTTTTATCTGAGGATATTCCCTTTGTCACCATAAGTTTCAATGCACTCCAAAATAGCGGACTGCAGATTCCAAGAAAACAGTGTTAGCAAACTGCTGAATGAGTAAAATATTGTAACTCTCTGAGATGAATTCACACATCACAAAGCAATTTCTGAGAAAGCTTCTTTCTAGTTTTTATGTGAGTATATTTCCTTTTTCACAATAGGACCCAATGCACTCCCAAATATCCCTTTCCAGATTCCATTAAAGCAGCAATAGCAAACTACTCCATTAAAGAAATTGCACAACTCTGTGAGATGAATTCACACAGTTTCTCCATGAAAACAAAGGTGTAAACCTGTGAGATGAATTCACACATCACAAAGCAGTTTCTCAGAAAGCTTCTTTTTTTGTCTGAGGATATTTCCTTTGTCACCATATTCTTCAATGTGCTCCCAAATATCTTATTGCAGATTCCCCAACAGCAGTGCTACCACACTGCCACATGAAAAAAACAGTGTAACTCTGTGAAATGAACTTACACATCACAAAGTTTTTTCTCAGTAAGATTCTTACTAGTTTTTATCTGAAGATATTTCATTTTTCAGTGAATTCCTCTATGTGTTCTTGAATATCCCAATGCAGATTCCACGAAAAACGTGTTAGCAACCTTCTCAAAGAAAAGAACAATGTAACTTTTTGAGATGAATTCACACATTACAAAGCAGTTTCACAGAAAGGTTGTTTTTGGTATTTCTCTGCAGATATTTCCTTTGTCACCAGAGGCTTCAGTGCACTTCAAAATATCCTATTGTAACTCTGTGAGGTGAATTCACACATCACAAAAATGTTTCTCAGAAAGCTTCTGTCTAGTTTTAATCTGAGGATATATACTTTGTCACCATTTGCTTCAAAGTGATCCAAAATATCCCTTCTCAGATTCCCCAAAAAGAGTGCTAAAAAACTGTTCCATTAAAAGAATATTGTAACTCTGTGAGATGAATTAACACATGTGAAAGCATTTAAATAGAAAGCTTCTCTCTAATTTATATATGAGGGTATTTCCTTTGTGATCTTAAGCTTCAGTGCACCCTAACATATAACTTTGCATATCCCATGAAAACAGCATTAGCAAACTACTAAAAGAAAAGAATGGTGTGACTTTGTCAGATGAATTCACAAATCACAAGGCAGTTTCCCACACAGCTTCTTTCTGGTTTTTATCTGAGGATATTTAATTTTTCACCATAGGCCTCTATGTGCTCCCAAATATCAATTTGCAGATTCCATGAAAAAGTGTTTGCAAACGGATCCATGAAATGAAAAGTGTCACTCTGTGAGAGTTCACATATCACAAAGAACTTTCTCACAACGCTTCTTTCTAGTTTTTATCTGAGGATATATGCTTTGTCACCATAGGCTTCAATATGATCCAAATTATCCCTTCAAAGATTCCCCAAAAACAGTGTTACAAAACTGCTCCTCGAAAGGAACCATGTAACTCTGTTGGATGAATTAACTCATCAGAAAGCATTTCTTCAGAAAGCTTCTTTCTAGTTTTTGTATGAGGATATTTCTTTATCACCAAAAGTTTCAATGTGCACGGAAATATCCTATTGCAGATTCCATGAAAACGGTGTTCACAAACTGCCCATTCAAAAGTGCTGTGTAACTCATTGAGATGGATTAACACATCAGAAATCCGTTTCTCAGAAAGCTTCTTTGTAGTTTTTCTCTGAGGATATTTCATTTTTCACCATAGGAATCAATACGCTCCCAAATATCCCTTTGCAGATTCCACGGAAACAGTGTTAGCAAATTGCAAAATATAAAGAAAGGTGTAACTCTCTGAAAAGAACTCACATATCACAAGTTTCTCAGAAAGATTCTCTCTAGTTTTTATCTGAGGATATATCCTTTGTCACCATAGTCTTCAAAGACATCCAACATATCCCTTCTCAAATTCCCCAAAAACAGTGCTACCAAACTTCTCTATGAAAAGAAAGGTGTAACTCTGTGAGATGAATGTAAAAATCACATAGCACATTCTCAGGAAGCTTCTTTCTAGCTTTTGTCTGAGTATATTTTCTTTGTCACCATAGGCTTCAATGCAATCCAAAATATCCCATTGCAGATACCAAGAAAAGAGTATTAGCAAAGTGCTCAATGAAAAGAACAGTGTAACTCTGTGAGCTAAATTCACACATCACAAAGAAGTCTCTCGGAACGCTTATTTTTGGTTTTTGTCTGAGGATATTTACGTTGACACCATAGGCTTCAATGAGCTCCCAAATATCCTGTCACAGTTTCCAGGAAGACAGTGTTATCAAGCTACTCAATCAAAAGAAAGGTGTACATCTGTGAGATGAATTAACAAATCACAAAGAACTTTCTCAGAAAGCTTCTTTTAATTTTTATCTGAGGATATTTCCTTTGTCACTCTAGGCTTCAATTTCGATCCAAAATATCCCCTCTCAGATTCCCCAAAAAGAGGGCTACCATACTGATCCATGAAAACTTTCATGAGCTCTATGAGATGAATTCACAAATCACGAAATAGTATCTAAGAAAGAGTCTTTCCAGCTTTTACCTGAGGATATTTCCTTTGTCACCATAGACTTCAATGAGCTCCCAAATATCCAATTGCAGATTCTATGAAAGCAGTGTTATCAAGCTGCTCAATGAAAAGTATGGTGTAACTATGTGAGATGAATTCCAAAATCACAAACCAGTTTCTGAGTAAGCATCTTTCTAGTTTTTCTCTGAATATATTTCCTTTGTCACCATAAGTTTCAATGCACTCTGAAATATCCGTTTGCAGTTTCCAAGAAAATATTGTTAGCAAACTGCTCAATGAAAACAACATTGTAATTCTCTGAGATGAATTCACACATCAAAAGCAGGTTCTCAGAAAGATTCTTTCTGGTTTTTATGTAAGGATATTTCCTTTTTCACTCTAGTACCCAATACACTGAAAATATCACTTTAAAAATTCCACAAAAGCAGTGTTTAGCAAAGTGATCCATCAAAAGAAACGTGTAACTCTGTGAGATGGATTCATACATCATGAAGAAGTTTCCCAGAAAGCTTCTTTCTAGTTTTGATCTAATAGTATTTCCTTTGTCACCATAGGCTTCAAATTGATTGATAATATCTCTCTCAGATTACCCAAAAACAGTGCTACCAACTCATCCATTAATAGAATCCTGTAGCTCTGTGAGACGAATTAACCCATCACAAAGCAGATTCTCAGAAAGAATTGTTCTATTTTTTATATGAGGATGTTTCCTTTGTCTGCATGAGCTCCAATGCACTCCAAAATATGTCATTGCAGATTCCAAGAAAACTATGTGAGCAAACTCCTCAATGACAAGAACAGCCTAACTCTGTGAGATAAATTCACACATCACAAAGCAACTTCTCAGAAAGCTTCTTTCAATTTTTGTCTGAGAATCTTTCCTTTATCCCCACAGGCCTCATGATGTTCCTGAATATCCATTTGCAGGTTCCACGAAAACAGTATTAGAAAACTGCTCCATGAAAAGAAAGGTGTAAATTTGTGAGATGAATTCACACATCACAAAGCAGTTTCTCAGAAAGCTTCTTTTTGGTTTTTGTCTGAGGATATTTCCTTTGTCACCATATTCTTCAATATGCTCCCAAATATCCTATTGTAGATTCCATGAAAGCAGTTTCAGCACACTGCTCCAAGAACAGAATTGTGCTACTCTGTGAGATGAATACACACATCACAAAGCAGTATCTCAGAAAGCTTCTTTCTAGTTTTTAATTTGAGGATATTTCCTTTTTCAAAACAGGCATTAATGTCATCCAACATATCCCTTCTCAGATCCTCCAAAAACAGTGTTATTAAACTGCTCAATGAAAAGAATGGTGGAACTCTGGGAGATGAATTCACAAATCTCAAAGCAGTTTTCAGAAAGCTTCTTTCTCATTTTTATCTGAGGATATTTCCTTTCTCACCATACACTTCAATGCACTCCCAAGTATACCTTTGAGGATTAGACGAAAACAGTGTTAGCAAAATGCTCCATGAAAAGAAAGGTGTATTTCTGCGACATGAATTCACACATCACAAAGCAGTTTCTCAGAAATCTTCTATCTAATTTTTATCTTAGAATATTTTCTATTAACCATATTCCTCACTGCGCTCCCGAGTATCCCATTGCAGATTCCATTTAAAAAGTGTTAGCAAACTTCTCAATGAAAAGAAAGGTGTAACTCTATGAGATGGAAACACGCATCACAAAGCAGTTTCACAGAAGGCTTCTTTTTGGTTACTTTCTGGGGATATTTCCCTTGTTACCATAAGCTTCAATGCAACCCAAAATATCCTATTGCAGATTGCACAAAAACAGTGTTAGCAAACTGCACAATGAAAAGAACACCATAACTCTGTGAGACAAGTTCACACATCAGAAACCATTTGCATGAAAGCATTGCACAAAAACAGTGTTATAAAACTGCTCAATGAAATGAGTGGTGTAACTCCGTGAGATGAATTCACACATCACAAAGAACTTTCTTAGAAAGCTTCTTTCTAGTTTTTATCTGAGGATATTTCCTTTGTCACCATAGGTTTCAATGCGATCCAAAATATCCCTTCTCAGATTCCCCAAAATCAGTGCTACCAAACAGATCCAGGAAAAGAATTGTGTAACTCTAAGAGATGAATTAAAACATCAGAAAACTGTTTATCCGAAAACTTCATTCTCTTTTTTATCTGAGGATATTTCCTTTTTCACTATAGGTCTCAATGCACTCCCAAATATACCATTGCAAATTCCACTAAAACAGTGTTAGAAACCTGCCTCATGAAAAGAAACGTGTAACTCTATGTTATGAATTCACACATCACAAGGAACTTTCTCTCAAAGCTTCTTTCTAGTTTTTATCTGAGATTGTTTCCTTTGTCACCATAGGCTTCAAAGCCATTCAAAATATCCCTTCTCCAATTTCCCAAAAACAGTGCTACCACACTACTCCATGAAAACAGTGGTGGTACTCTGAATACAAAGCTGTTTCTCAGAAACCTTCCTTCTAATTTTTATCTGAGGATATTTCCTTTTTCATCATATTCTTCAATGCTCTTCCAAATATCCCATTGAAGATTAAACGAAAACAGTGTTACTAAACTTCTCAATGAAAAGAAAAGAGTATCTCTGTGAGATGAATTCACACATCACAAAGCAGTTTCTCAGAAACCTTCTTTCTAGTATTTATCTGAAGATATTTCCTTTTTCACTCTATACCTCAATGCACTCCCAAATATCCTTTTGCAGATTCCATGGAAACTGTGTAATCAAACTGCTCAATTAAAAGGATGATGTAAAAGAAAGCTTTTTCTAGTTTTTATCTGTGGATTTATAATTTGTCACCTTAGGCTTCAATATGATCCAAAATATCCCTTCTCAGATTCCTCAAAAACAATGCTACCACCCTGATCCATGAAAATAATCATGTAATTCTGTGCGATTAATTAACACAGCTCAATGTGGTTTCTCAGAAAACTTCTTTCTAGTTTTTGTATGAGGATATTTCCTTTGTCACCATAAGCTTCAATAGGCTATGAAATATCCCATTGCAGATTCCAAGGAAAACATGTTAGTAAACTGCACCATGAAAAGAACCGTGTAACTCTGTGAGATGAATTCTCACATCACAAAAGAGTTTCTCAGAAAGCATATTTTTGGTTTTTACAGGAGGATATTTCCTTTGTCACCACAGGCTTCAATGTGCTCCAAAATACAATATTGTAAATTCCACGAAAACAGTGTTATCAAACTGCTCAATGGAAAGAATGGTGTTACTTTGTGAGATGAATTCACAAACCACAAAGCAGTTCCTCAGAAAGCTTCTTTCTAGTTTTTATCTAAGAATTTTTTTTCACTTTAGGTCTTAATGTGCTCCAGAATATAACATTGCAGATTCCATGAAAACAGTGTTAGGGAACTGCTCCATGAAAAGAAACGTGTAACTCTGTGAGTTGAATTCACACATCACAAAGAAGTCTCTCATTAAGCTTCTTTCGAGTTTTCAACTGAGGATATTTCCTTTGTCCCCACAGTCTTCAATGCGATTCAAAATATCCATTTTCAGATACTCCAAAAACCATGCTACCAAACTGATCTCTGAAAAAAGTGATATAAATCTATGAGATGAATCCACACATCACAAAGCTGTTTATCAGAAACCTTCTTTCCAATTTTAGTCTGAGGATTTTCCTTTTTCACCATATTTCTCAATGTGCTCCTGAATATCCCATTGCAAATTAAACAAAAAAAGTGTTAGTAAACTTCTCAATGAAAAGAATGGTGTACTTCTGTGAGGTGAATTCACATATCACAAAGCAGTCACTGAGAAAGCTTCTTTTTGGTTTTTATCTGAGGATTTTTGCTTCATCACCATAGGCTTGAATGCTCTCTGAACTATCCTATTGCAGATTAAAAGAAACCAGTGTCATCAGAATGCTCAATGAAGAGAATGATGTTACTTTGTGAGATGAATTCACACATCACAAAGTAGTTTCACAGAAAGCTTCTTTCTGGTTTTCATCTTAGGATATTTTCTTTGTCACCGTAGGCTTCAAAGTGGTCCAAATTATCCCTTCTCAGATTCCCCTAAAACAGTGCTAACAAACTGCTCCATGAAAAGAATGGTGTAATTCTGTGAGATGAATTCACACATCGCAAAGTTGTTTCTCAGATAGCTTCTTTCTATTTTTTATCTGAGGATATTTGCTTTGTCACCTTAGGCTTCAATGCAGTCCAAAATATCCCTTCTCAATTTCCCCAAAAACAGTGCTACCAAACTGCTCCATGAAAAGAATGGTGTAACTCTGTGAGGTGAATTCACACATCTCAATTTGTTTCTCAGAAAGCTTCTTTCTATTTTTTATCTGAGGATATTTCCTTATTCACCATATTCCTCAATGCACTCCGGAATATTGCATACCAGATTCCACAAAAAAAGGTTTAGCAAACTTCTCAAGGGAAAGAAGAGTATAACTCTGTGAGTGGAATTCACACATCTCAAAGAATTTTCTCAGAAAGTTCGTTCTAGATTTTATCAGAGGATATTTCCTTTGTCAACACAGGCTTCAATTCGATCCAAAATATCCCTTCTGAAATTCCCCAAGAGCAGTGCTACCAAACTGCTCCTTGAAAGGAAGCGTGTAACTCTCTGTGAGATGAATTTACATATCACAAAGCAACTTCTCAGAAAGCTTTCTAGGGTTTCTCTGAGGATATTTCCTTTTTCACCATTTGCCTCAATGCACTCATGAACAGCCCTTTGCAGATTCCACGAAAATAGTGTTAGGAAACTTATTTATGAAAAGAAAGGTGCAATTCTGTGAGTTGAATTCACACACCACAAAGAAGTTTTTCAGAAAGTTTCTTTTTGGTTTTTATCTAAGGATATTTCCCTTGTCACTATAGGCTTCAATGTGATCATAAACATCCCTTCACAGATTCCCCAAAAACAGTACCACCAAACTGATCTGTGAAAAGCATCATGTAACTCTATGAGATGAATTAACACATCAAAGAGTGTTTTCTCAATATGCTTCTTTCTAATTTGTATATGAGGATATTTCCTTTGTCATCATAAGCTTCAATGAACTCGGAATTATACCATGGTAGAATCCAATAAAAGAGTGGCAGCAAACTGGTAAATAAAAAGAACAGTGTAAATCTGTGAGATGAATTCACACATCTTAAAGAACTTTCTCAGAAAGCTTCTTTCTAGTTTTTCTCTGAGGATATTTCCTTTTTCACCATTTTCCTCAATGCACTCATGAACAGCCCTTTGCAGATTCCAAGAAAATAGTGTTAGCAAACTGTTCCATGAAGATAAACGTGTAAATTAGTGAGACGAATTCACACATCAAAATGCAGATTCACATAAAGCTTCTTTTTGGTTATATTCTGAGGATATTTAATTTGTCACCATAGGCTTCAATGAGCTCCCAAATATCCTATTGCAGATTCCATGAAGACAGTGTTAGCAAACTGCTCAATGAAAACAACAGTGTAACTCTGTGACATTAATTCACAGAAAGTTTCTTTAACAGAAAGCTTCTTTCTACTTTTTATCTGAGGATATTTCATTTACCTCAATGTGTTCCCAAATATCCCTTTGCAGATTCCACGAAACAGTGTTAGCAAAATCCTTCATGAAAAGTGTAACTCTGTGAGACGAACTCACACATCACAAAGGAGATTCTCAGAAAGCTTCTTTTTGGTTTTTATCTGAGGATATTTCCTTTGTCACCATGGGCTTCAATGTGATCAAAAATATCCCTTCTCGGATTCCCCAAAAACAATGTTACCAAACTGATCCATGAAAAGAATCGTGTAACTCTGTGAGATGAATTCACACGTCACCAAGCTATTTCTCGGAAAGCTTCCTGCTAGTTTTCACATGAGGATATTTCTCTATTCACCATAGGATTCAGAGCACTGAGAAATATTCCTTTGCAGATTCCACGAAAACAGTGTTTGCAAGCTGCTCCATGAATAGAAAGGTGTGACTCACTGAGATGAATTGACACATCACAAAGAACTTTCCTATAAAGCTTCTTTGTAGTTTTTGTTTGAGGATATTTCTTTCATCACCATAGGCTTCAATGCAATTCAAAATATCCTTTCTCAGATTTCCCAAAAACACTACTACCAAACTGATCCATGAACAGAATGGTGTAACTCTGTCAGGTGAATTCACACATCACAAATAAGTTTCTCAGAAAGATTCTTTCTCATTTTATTCTGAGGATATTTCCTTTTCCACCACAGGCCTCAATGCACTCCAATACATCCTTTCGTAGATTCCACAAAAATAGTATTAGCAAGCTGTTCAATGAAAAGAACGTTGTTACTCTGTAAGATGAATTCACACATTACAAAGAAGTTTCTCTGAAAGGTTCTTTCTAGTATAAATCTGAGGACATTTCCTTTGTCACCATAGGCTTCAATGTGATCCAAAATATCCCTTCTCAGATTCCCCAAAAGCAGTGGTACCAGACTGCTCCATGAAAATAATTGTGTAACTCTGTGAAATAAACTAACACATCATAAAGCAGTTTCTCAGAAAGCATCATTCTAGTTTTTATGTGGGATATTTACTTTTCCACCATAGGCTTCAATGCACTACAAAATATCCATTCTAAGGCACAAGAAAAAACAGTAATGCAAAGTGCTCCCTCAAGAGAAACGTTTAGCTCTATTAGATGAATGCACACATCACAAAGGAGTTTCTCCAAGATCTTCTCTCCTGTTTTTACATGAAGAATTTTGTTTTCCTACCTTAGGCCTCTATGCGGTCCCAAATATCCCTCTGCAGATTCTGCAACAACAGTGCCAGCAAATTGCTCCATGGAAAGAATAATGTGGCACTGTGAGATAAATTGACCCATCACAAAGGAGTTTCTCAGGACGCTTATTTCCAGTTTAAATCTGAGGACATTTGCTTTTTCACCGTAGATTTCAATGTGCTCCCAAATAACTACTCTCAGATACCAGAAAAACAGTGATGATGAACTACTCAATCAGCAACAAAGGTTAAATTCTATGAGAATACACACAGCACAAAATTGTTTCTCAAGGAGATTCTTTCCAGTTTTTATCTCAAGATATTTCCTTTTTCACCATAGGCCTCTAAGAGCTTCATAAAATCCCTTTGCAGTTTCCTCAAAAAGAGTGCCACTAAACTGCTCAATGAAAAGAAAGGTGTAACTGTGAGATGAATTCACCCATCACAAAGCAGTCTCTCTAACTCAGTGAGTGGAATTAACACATCACAAAGCAGTTTCTGAGATTCTTTCTGTTTTTTATATGAGGATATTTCCTTTGTCACCACAAGCTTCAGTGTGCCGTGAAATATCCCGTTGTGGATTCCAAGAAAGCAGTATTAGCAAACTGCTCTATGAAAATAACAGTGTAATTCTGTAAGATCAATTCACACATCACAAAGCAGTGTCTCAGAAAGCTTCCTTCTAGTTTTTATCTGAAGATATTTCCTTTGTCACCATAGGCTTCAAAGGGATCCCAAATATCCCCTTTGTAGATTCCACGAAAACAGTGTTAGCTAACTGCTCCATGAAAATAAAGGTGTAAATCTGTGAAAATAATTCACACTTCAGAAAGCAGTTTCTCAGAAAGCTTCGTTTTGGTTTTTGTCTGAGGATATTTCCATTGTCACCATATGCTTCAAAGCACGCCAAAATATCCTATTGCAGATTTCAAAAAAACAGGGATAGCAAACTGTTCAAAGAAAAGAATCATGTAACTATTTGAGATGAATTCTCACATCACAAAAAGTTTCTCAGAAAGCTTCTTTCTAACTTTTATCTGGGAATATTTTCTTTGTCACCATAGGCTTCAATGCGATCCACAATATCCCTTCTCAGATTTCCCAAAAACAGGGTTACTAAACTGCTCCATGAACAGAACGGTGTAACTCTGTGACATGAATTCCCACATCACAAAGCTGTTTCTCAGAAAGCTTCTTTCTAGTTTTTTTCCTAGAATGTTTCCTTTTTCATCATATATTTCAATGCACTCTGGAATCTCCCATCACACATTCCATGAAGAAAGTGTTAGCAAACTTCTCAATGAAAAGAACGGTATAACTCTGTGAGATGAATTCACACATCATGAAGAAGTTTCTCAGAATGATTCTTTTAAGATTTTATCTGAGGATTTTTTTTTCACAGTAGGCTTCAATGAGATCCAAATTAATTTTTCTCATATTCCCCAAAAACAGTGCTACCAAACTTCTGCATGAAAAGAATCCTGTAACTCTGAGAGATGAATTAACAAATCACAAAGCAGTTTCTCAATAAGCTTCTTTCTAGTTTTTGTCTGAGGATATTTCCTTTTTCATATTTGGCCTCAATGTGCTAACGAATATCCCTTCGTAGATTCCAGGAAAATAGTGCTAGTAAACAGCCCCATGAAAATAAAGGTGTAAACCTATGAGATGAATTCACACATCACAAAGCAGTTTCACAGAAAGCTTCTTTTTGGTTTTTAGCTGAGTATATTTCCTTTGTCACTATAGGCTTCAATGAGCTTCCAAATATCCCATTGCAGATTCCTCAAAAACAGTGCTATCAAACTGCTCAATGAAAAGAATAGCATAGCACTACAAGATGAATTCACATATCACAAAGCTGTTTCTCAGAAAGCTTCGGTCTAATTTTTATCTAAGGATATTTCCTTTTTCACTATAGGCCTCAAGATGCTCCATAATATCCTTTGCAGATCCCATGAAAACAGTTAGAAAAATGCTTCATGAAAAGAAAGGTGTAAGTCTGTGAGATGAATCCACACATCACAAAGTAATTTCTCAGAATGCTTCTTTCTAATTCTTTTCTGCATTTTTCCTTTGTCATTCTAGACTTCAATGTGATCCAAAATATCCCTTTTCAGATTCCCCTAAAATAGTGCTCCTAAACTGCTCCATGAAGAGAAACGTGTATCTCTGTGAGGTGAATTCAAATATCACAAAGCAGCTTCTCAGAAAGCTTTCTACTAGTTTTCATCTGAGGATATTTTCTTTGTCACCATAAACTTCAATGCGCTCCAAAATATACCATTGCAGATTCCAATAAAACAGTGTTAGCAAACTACTCAATGAAAAGAACAGTGTAACTCTGTGAGATGAATTTACACATCAAGAAGTAGTTTCTCAGAGACCTTCTTTTCAGTGTTTATTTGAGGATATTTCCTTTTATACTACCGTCCTGAATGTGCTCCTAAATATCCCTCTGTAGATTCCGTGGAAAGAGTGTTAGCAAACTACATGAAAAGAATGGTGTAACTATGTGAGTTGAATTCAAACATCACAAAGAATTTTCTCAGAAAGCTTCTATCTAGTTTTTATCTGAGGTTAATACCTTTGTCACCCTATGTTTCAATGCTATACAAAATATCCCTTCTCAAATTAAACAAAAACAGTGTTACCTGGCTGGTCCATGAAAAGAGCCTTGTAACTCTGTGAGACGAATTAACACAGTATGAAGCAGTTTCTGAGAGAGCTTCCTTCTAGTTTTGATATGAGGTTGTTTCCTTTGTAACCATAACATTCAATGCACTCTGAAATTTCCCATTGCAGATTCCAAGAAATCAGTACTAGAAAACAGCTCAATGTAAAGAACAGTGTATCTCTGTGAGATGAATTCTCACATCACAAAGCACTTTCTCATATAGTTTCTCTCTGGTTTTAATCAGAGGATATTTTCTTTCTCACGACAGGCCTCAATGCACTCCAAAATGTTCCTTTGCAGATTCCATGAAAACAGTGTTAGCAAACTGCTCCATGAATAGAAAGGTGTAACTCTGTGAGATGAATTTACAAATCACCAAGCAGTTTCTCAGAAAGTTTCCTTCTAGTTTTTGTCTGAGGATATTTCCTTTGTCACCATCAGTCTCAATGCACTCCAAAATATCCCATTCCAGATTCCAAGAAAACAGTGTTAGCAAACTAGTCAATGAAAAGAACAGTGTAACTCTGTGAAGTGAATTCACACATCACAAATAACTTTCTCAGAAAGCTTCTTTCTTTTTTTATTTTGAGACGGAGTCTAGCTCTGTTGCCCAGGCTGGAGTGCAGTGGCATGATCTTGGCTCACTGTAAGCTCCACCTCCCGGGTTTACGCCATTCTCCTGCCTCAGCCTCCCAAGAAGCTGGGACGATAGGCGCCCGCCATCTTGTCCGGCTAGTTTTTTTTGTATTTTTTAGTAGAGACGGGGTTTCACCGTGTAGATCAGGATGGTCTCGATCTCCTGACCTCATGATCCACCCATCTCAGCCTCCCAAACTGAGGATATTTCCTTTGTCTGATTCACAAATAGAATTGTGTAACTCTGTGAGATGAATTCAAAAATCACAAAGCAGTTTCTCAGAATGTTTCTTTATCATATTTGTCTGAGGATATTTACTTTTTCACAATTATTTTCAATGCATTCTGAAATATCCCATTGCAGATTCCAAGTAAACAGTGTTAGCAAACAACACAATGAAAAGAACAGAGTAACTCTGTGTGATGAATTGACACATCAGAAGACAGTTTCTCAGAAAAATTCTTTTTGGTTTTTGTCTGAGGATATTTCCTTTGTCACCATAGACTTCAAAGCACTCCCAAACATCCTATTGCAGATTCCACGACAACAGTGTTATCAAATCTCTCAATTGAAAGAATGGTGTAACTCTCTGAGATGAAATCACATCACAAAGAAGTTTCTCAGAAAGCTCTTTTCTAACTTTTATCTTAGGATATTTCCTTTTTCACACTAGGCCTCAATGCATCCCAATTTTTCTTTGGAGATTCCACAAAAACAGTGTTAGCAAACTGCTCCATGAATAGAATGGTGTAACTCTGTGAGATGAATTCACACATCACAAGTAACTCTCTCAAAAAGTTTATTTATAGTTTTTATCTGAGGAAATTTCCTTAGTCACCATAGTCTTCAATTCAATCCAAAGTATCCCTTCCCATATTCCCAAAAACAATGCTACCCAACTTATCCATGAATAGAATCATGTAACTCCGTGAGATGAATTAAGACATCACAAAGTTGTATCTCAGAAAACTTCTTTTAGGTTGTTATCTGATTATATTTACTTTGCCACCCTAGGCACAAAGTACTCCTGAATATCCTATTGCAGAATCCACAAAACCAGAGCTATCAAACTGCTCCATTAATAGAATGGTGTAACTGTGTGAGATGAATTCACACATCACAAAGAACTTTCTCAAAAAGCTTCATTCTAGATTTTATCTGAGGATATATCCTTTGTCACAATAGGTTTCAATGTGATCCAAAATATTCTTTCTCAGATTCCTCAGAAACAGTGCTACCAAATTGATCCATGAAAAGAATCGTGTAACTCTGTGAAATGAATTAACACTCTACAAAGTGGTCTCTCAGAAAGCTTCTTTCTAGATTTTATCTGAGGATGTTTTCTTTATCACCATAGGCTTCAATGCGATCCAAAATATTCCTTCTCAGATTGCCCCAAAACAGTGCTACCAAACTGCTCCATGAAAAAAATTCTGTAAATCTGTGAGATGAATTCACAAATCACAAAGAAATTTCTCAGAACGCTTCTTTCTAGTTTTTGTCTGTCTTTTTTCACTATTGGCTTCAATGAGATCCCAAATATCCCTTTGCAGATTCCTTGAAAACAGTGTTACCAGAAAGCTCCCTAAAAAAAAAGGTGCAACTCTGTGAGATGAATTCAGTAATCAATAAGAACTTCTCAGAAAACTTCATTATAGTTTTTATCTGAGGATATTTCATTTGTCACCAAAGTCTTCAATGTGATCAAAAATATCCCTTCTCAGATTCCCTAAAAACAATGCTACTGATTTGCTCCATGAACAGAATCGTGTAACTCTGTGAGATGAATTCACAAATCACAAAGCAGTTTCTCAGAAAGTACCTTTGTAGTTTTTGTCTGAGGATATTTCGTTTTCCACACTGTCAATGCACTCTGAAATACCTCATTGCAGATTCCAAGATAACAGTATTAAGAAACTGCTCAATGAAAAGAAGACTGAAACCCTGTGAATTGAATTCACACATCACAAAGCAGTTTCGCCAAAAGATTCTTATTGGTTTTTCTCTGAGGATCATTTATTTGTCTTCATGGGCTTCATTGCATTCACAAATATCCTATTGCAGAACCCACGAAAACAGTGTTAACAATCTGCTCAATGAAAAGTATGGTGTAACTCTGTGAGATGAATTCACACATCACAAAGCAGTTTCTCAGAAAGCTTCTTTTTGGTTTTCCTATGAGGATATTTCTTTTTTCACCATAGGCCTCAATGTGCTCGCAAATATCCCTTTCCAGATTCCATGAAAACTGTGCTAGCAAACTACTCCAGGAAAAGAATCATGTAACTCAGTGAGAGGAATTAACACAGCTGAAAGCTGTTGCTCAGGAAGCTTCTTTCTAGTTTTTACATGAGGATATTTCCTTTGTCACCGTAAGCTTTGATGGGCTCCAAAATATCCCATTGCATATTCCAAGAATACAGTGTTAGCAAACTACTCAATGAAAAGAACAGTGTAACTCTCTTTTATGAATTCACACATCACAAAGCAGTTTCTCGGGAATCTTCTTTCTAGTTTTCATCTGACAATATTTCCTTTTTTACCATAGGTCTCAAAGCAAACCCAAATATAACTTTGCGGATTTCACAAAAACAGTGGTAGCAAGCTCTTCCATTGAAAGAAAGGTGTAACTCTGTGAGATGAATTCACACATCACAAGAATTTTCTTAGAAAGCTTCTTTCTAGTGTTTATCTGAGGATATTTCCTTTGTCACCATAGGCTTCAATGCGCTCCCAAATATCTTATTGCAGATTCCACAAAAACAGTTTTATCAAAGTGCTCAATGAAATGAATGGTGTAAGTCTGTTAGATGAATTCAAAAATCATAAAGCAGTTTCTCACAAAGCTTCTTTTTGGTTTTTCATGAGGATATTTCCTTTTTCACTATAGGCCTCAGTGACTTCCCATATATCCTTTGCAGATTCCACGAAAACTGTGTTAGCAAACTGCCCCATGAAAGCAAAAGTGTAACTCTTTGACATGAATTCACTCATCTCAAATAACTTTCTCAGATTAATTCTTTCTAGTTTTTATCTGAGGATGTGTCCTTTGTCACCATATGCTTCAATGCAATCCCAAATATCCTTTCTCAGATTTCCCAAAATAGTGCAACCAAACTGATCCATGAAAAGAATCATGTAACTCTGTGAGATGAATAAACGCATCACAAAACAGTTGCTCAGGAAGCTTTTTTCTAGTTTTCTTGTGAGGGTATTTCCTTTGACACCATAAGTTTCAATGCACTCTGAAATATCCCATTGCAGATTCCAAGAAATCAGTGTTAACCAACTCCTCAATGAAAAGAGCAGTGTAACTCTTTGACATGAATTCATACTTCACAAAGTAGTTTCTCAGAATGCTTTTTTCTACTTTGTGTCTGAGGATATTTCATTTCTCACAATAAGCTTCAATGCACTCCAAAATATGCCATTGTAGATTCCTAGAAAAGAGTTTTAGCATACTGCCCCATGAAAAGAACAGTGTAACTCTCTGCTTTGAATTCACACATCAAAAAGCAATTTCTCAGAAAGCTTCCTTCTAGTTTTTCTATGAGGATATTTCCTTTTATGCTATAGGCCTCAAAAAGCCCCCAAGTATCCCTTTGCAGATTCCACAAAAACGGTTTCAGCAAACTGCTCCAAGAAAAGAATTGGGCTATTCTGTGAGATGAATACACACCTAACAAGGCACTATCTCAGAAATCTACTTTCTAGTTTTTTATCTGAGGATATTTCCTTTTTCAAAATAGGTTTCTATGCAATCCAAAATATCATTTCTCAGATTCCACAAAAACAGTGCTACTAAACAACTCAATGAAAATAACGGTGTAACTCTGTGAGTTGAATTCACAAATTTCAAAGCAGTTTCTCAGAAAGTTTCTTTCTGGTTTTTATCTGAAAATATTTCCTTTTTCACCCTAGGCCTCAGTGCACTCTCAAATATACCTTTGCAGATTAGACAAAAACAGTGTTAGTAAATTGCTTTATGATAAGAAAGGTGTAAATCTGTGACATGAATTCACACACCACAAAGCAGTTTTTCAGAAATCTATCTAATTTTTATCTGAGAATATTTCCTTTTTAATCACATTTCTCACTGTGCTCCCAAATATCCCATTGCAGATTCCATTAAAAAAGTGTTAGCAAACTTCTCAATGAAAAGAAAGGTGTAACTCTGTGAGATGGAAACACGCATCACAAAGCAGTTTCACAAAAGAATTCTTTTTGGTTATTATCTGGGGATATTTCCTTTGTCACCCTAAGCTTCAATGCAATCCAAAATATCCTATTGCAGATTGCACGAAAACTGTGTTAGCAAACTGCACAATGTAAAGGAAATCGTAACTTTGTGAGATAGGTTCACACATCAGACATCAGAAAGCATTTTCTCAGAATGTTCTTTTTGTTTCTTATGTGAGGATATTTCCTTTGTCATCATAGGCTTCAATGCAATCCAAAATATCCCTTCTCAGATTCCCCCAAAACAGTGCTACCAAACTGATCCATGAAAAGAAAGGTATAACTTTGTGAGATAAATTCACATATCCAAAGCAGTTTCTCAGAATATTTCTGTTCATTTTTATCTGAGGATATTTCCTTTGTCACCATATGGTCCAATGCACTCCCAAATATCCAAATGTACATTCCAATAAGCTTCAATGCAATCCAAAATATCCTATTGCAGATTGCACGAAAACAGTGTTAGCAAACTGCACATTGAAAAGGACACCATAACTCTGTGAGTTAGGCTTCAATACAATCCAAAATATCCCTTCTCAGATTCCTCAAAAACCGTGCTACCAAACTGTTCCAAGAAAGCAATCATGTAACTCTGAGAGATGAATTCACACAGCACAAAATGGATTCCCAGAAAACTTCTTTCTAGTTTCTTTATGAGAGTATTTCCTTTGTCACCATAAGCTTAAAGTGTGCTCCGAAATATCCCATTGTGTATTCAAAGAAAACAGTGTTAGCAAGCTGTTGAATAAAAAGAACAATGTATTTCTCTAGGATGAATTCACACATCAGAAAGAATGTTCTTAGAAAGCTTCTTTCTAGTTTTTATCTGAGGACATTTCTGTTGTCACCATAGGCTTCAAGGCAATCCAAAATATCCCTTCTCAGGTTCCCCCAAAACAGTGCTAACAAACTGCTCCATGAGAAGAAAGGTGTAACGCTGTGAGATAAATTCACATATCAGAAAACGGTTTCTCAGAAAGCTTCTTTCTAGATTTTTCTGAGGATATTTCCTTTGTCAATATAAGCATCAATGCGCTTTGAAACATCCCATTGCGGATTTCAAGTAAACAGTGTTAGCAAGTTCCACAATGAAAAGAACAGTGCAAATCTGTGAGATGTAATCACACATCACAAAGCAGTTTCTCAGAAGGAATCCTTTTGATTTTTATCTCAGGATATACCCTTTGTCAACAAAGGCTTCGATATGCTCCCAAATATCCTATTGCATATCCCACAAAAACAGTGTTATCAAACTGCTCAATGAATAGAATGATATAAATCTGTGAGATGAACTTACACATCACAAAGCAGTTTCACAGAAAGCTTCTTTCTAGTTTTTATCTCAGGATATTTGCTTTGTCACCAGAGGCTTCAATGTGCTCCAAAATATCCTAATGCAGATTCCACGGAAATAGTGTTATCAAACTACTCAATGAAAAGAATAGTGTAACTCTGTAAGATAGATTCACACATCACTAAGCAGTTTTTCAGAGAGATGCTGTCTAGTTTTCAGTGAGGATATTTCCTATTTCACCATAGACCTCAATGCACTCCCAAATATCCCTTTGCAGATTCCATGCAAACAGTGTCAGCAAACTGATAAATGAAAAGAAAGGGGTAACTCTGGGAAATGAATTCACACATCACAAAGAACTTTCTCAGAAACCTTCTTTCTCGTTTTTATCTGAGGATATTTCCTTTGTAACCATGGGCTTCAATACATACCCAAATATCCTATTGCAGATTTGATGCAAACTCTGTTAAAAAACTGCTGCAGGGAAAGAATCGTGTAACTCTGTGAGATGAATTCACACATCACAAACTAGTTTCTCAGAAATCTTCTTTCCAATTTTTATCTGAGGATATTTCCTTTGTCACCATTGGCTTCAATGTTCTCAAAATATCCTATTGCAGATTCTGTGAAACCAGTGTTATCAATATGCTCAACATAAAGAATGGTGCAACTATGCAAGATGAATTTACATGTCACAAAGCAGTTTCTCAGAAAGCTTCTTTCTAGTTTTTATCTGATGATATTTCCTTTTTCACTATAGGCCTCAATGCACTCCCAAATATCCCTTTGCAGATTCTATGAAAGCAGTGTTAGCAAACTGCTCCATGAAAATAAAAGTGTAACTCTGTGAGATGAATTCACATATCACAAAGAACTTTCTCAGACAGCTTCTTTCTAGTTTTTATCTGATGATATTTCCTTTTTCACTATAGGCCTCAATGCACTCCCAAATATCCCTTTGCAGATTCTATGAAAGCAGTGTTAGCAAACTGCTCCATGAAAATAAAAGTGTAACTCTGTGAGATGAATTCACATATCACAAAGAACTTTCTCAGACAGCTTCTTTCTAGTTTTTATCTGAAGATATTTCTTTTGTCACCATAGGTTTCAATGCGTTCCAAAAATATCCCTTCTCAGATACCCCAAAAACACTGCTGCAAACTGATCCATGAAAAGGATCATGTAACTCTTTGAGATGAATTAACACATCACACAGAAGTTTCTCAGACAGCCTCTTTCTAGTTTTTATATGAGGATATTTCCTTTGTCACCCTAAGCTTCAATATATTCCTAAATATCCCATTGCAGATTCCCAGAAAGCAGTGTTAGCAAATTTCTCAATGAAAAGAACAGTGTAACTCTTTGAGATAAATTCACAATCATAAAGCAGTTTCTCAGAAAGCTTCTTTTTGGTTTTTATCTGAAGGTATTTCCTTTGTCACTATAGCCTTCAATGCACTCCCAAATATCCTATTGCAGATCCCTCAAAAGTATTGTTATCAAACTGCTCAATGAAAACACCAGTGTACCTCTGTGAGATGAATTCACCCATCTAAAACTAGTTTCACATAAAGCTTCTTTCTAGTTTAAATATGAGAATATATCCCTTTTCACCATAGGCTTCAATGTGCTCCCAAATAACTCCTCTCAGATACCACAAGAACAGTGATGCCAAACTTCTCAATCAACAAAAACGTTATACTATGAGATGAATATAGACATCACACAACCATTTCTCTAAAAGCTTCTCCAAAGTTTTAATCTGAAGTTATTTCCTTTTTCACTGTAGGCCTCTAGGAGCTCCCGAATATCCCATTGCAGATTCCATAAAAATGGTGTTACCAAACTGCTCAAAAAGAAGAAAGGTGTAACTGTGTCTGATGAATTCACCCATCACAAAGGAATTTCTCTGACAGCTCCTTTCTAGCTTTTATCTGTGTGTGTTTACTTTGCCACCATCAACCTCAATGGGCTCCCTAATATTCCTTCTCAGACACCACAAAAGCAGTGATGAAAAACTTCTCAATCAACAAAATGGTTTTATCATTATGAGGTGAATACACACATTACAAAACAGTTATTCAAAAACCTCTCCAGTTTTGATCTGAAAATATTTCCTTTTTCATCATAGAACTCTATGAGATCTGAAAAATCCCTTTTAGATTCCCCAAAAACAGCACTACCAAACTGCTCAGTGAAAAGAAAGGTGTAACTCTGGATGATGCATTCACCCTTCACAAAGGAGTTTCTCAGAAAGCTTCGTTCTAGTTTGTATACGAGGATATTTCCTTTGTCACCATAAGCTTCAATGCACTCCGAAATATCAGATTGCAGATTCCAAGAAAACTGTGTAAACAAATTGCTAAATGAAAAGAACAGTGTAACTCTGTGAGTGAATTCACATATTACAAAGCAGTTTCCTGAAATCTTCTCTCTGGTTTTAATCTGAGGATAATTCCTTTTTCACCGTAGGCCTCAAAGCACTCCCAAATATCCCTTTGCAGATTCCACAAAAACAGGGTTAGCAAAATGTTCCTTGGAAATAAAGGTGTAACTCTCTGAATGAATTCACACATAACTAAGCCCTTTCTCAGAAAGCTTCTTTCTAGTTTTTTTCCTGAGGATATTTCCTTTGTCACCGTAGGCTTCAATGTGATCCAAAATTTTCCTTCTCAGATTTCCCAAAAACAGTGCTACCAAACTGCTACATGAAAAGAATCGTGTAAGTCTGTGAGATGAATTCACAAATCACAAAGCAGTTTCTCAGAATTCTTCCTTTTAGTTTTTGTCTGAGGGTATTTTCTTTTGCACCATAGGCCTCAAGACACTCGCGAATATCACTTTGGAGATTCCATGAAAACAGTGTTAGCAAAATGCTCCATGAATAGAAATGCATAAATCTGTGAGATGAACTCACATATCACAAAGCAATTTCTGAGAAAGCTTCTTTTTGGTTTTTGTCTGAGGATATTTCCTTTGTCACCACAGGCTTCAATGCGCTCCCGATTATCCTGAGAAGATCCCAAGAAAACAGGGTTATCAAACTGCTCAATGGAAACAGCAGTGTATCTCTGTGAGATGAATTCACGCATCCAAAATCAGTTTCTCAGAAAGCTTCTTTCCAGTTTTTATCTGAGGATATTTCCTTTTTCACCATAAGCCTCAATGCTCTCCCATATATCATTTTTCAGATTCCACCAAAACAACGTATGCAAACTGCTCCGTGAAAAGAAAAATGCAACCATAAAATATGAATTCACACATCACAAAGAAGTTTCTCAGAAAGTTTCTTTCTAGATTTTATATGAGGATATTTCCTTTGTCACCATAGACTTCAATGCAATTCAAAACTTCCCTTCTCAGATTCCCCAAAAACAGTGCTACCAAATTGCTCCATGAAAAGAAAGGTGTAACTCTGTGATATTATTTCATGAATCACAAACCAATTTCTCAGAAAGTGTCTTTCTATTTTTTGTTGAAGGATATTTCCTTTTTCACCATTTGCCTCACTGAGCTCCCGAATATCCCTTTGCAGATTTCACGAAAATAGTTTTAGGAAACTGCTCCATGAGAAGAAAGGTGTACATCTGTGAGACGAATTCACACATCACAAAGCAGTTTCTCGGAAAGATTATTTTTGGTTTTTGTCTGCCGATATTTCCTTTGTCACCATAGGCTTCAATGCACTCCCAAATATCCCTTCTCAGACAAGACAAAAAGTGTGATTCCAAAGTCCTCCCTCAACAGAAACGTTTAGGACATGAGAGGAATGGACACATCAGAAAGGATTTCCCCTGAAAGTTTCTCTCCAGTTTTTACCTGGAGAATTTTTTTTTTCACCTTAGGCCTTTATGTGCCCAAATATCTCTTTGCAGATTCCATAAAAACAAGTGTTACCAAACTGCTCAAAGAAAATAAAGGTGTAACTCTGTGTGACGAATTCACCAATCAAAAGGAAATTTCTCAGAAAGCTTCTTTCTAGTTTTTTTCTCAGAATATTTCCTTTTCCACCATCAGCTTCCATGGACTCCCAGATATCACTTCTGACACCACCAAAACAGTGAGGCCAACCTGCTCTCTCAAAAGAAATCTTTACATCTAAGAGGTGAATGCACACATCACAAATGATTTATCAGAAACTTTCTCTCCAGTTTTTACCTGAAGATATTTCCTTTTACAACCTTGGCCTCTATCTGCTCCCAAATATTCCTTTGTATATTCCACAAAAACAGTCTCAGCAAATTTCTCAATGAAAGAAAGATTTAGCTCTGTGAGATGAATTCACCCATCACAAAACAATCTTTCAGAAAGATTCTTTCTAGTTTTTATGTGAGGATGTTTCCTTTTTCACCACAAGCTCCTCTGCACTCTGAATATCCCTTTGTAGATTAAATAAAAACAGGGTTACCAAACTGTTCAATGAAAAGAATGGTTTACTTCTGGGAGTTGAATTCATCTATCACAAAGAAATTTCTCAAAATGCTCCTTTCTAGTTTTTATCTGAACATATTAACTTTTCCACCTTCAGCTTCAACCTGCTCCCAAATATCCTGATCCCTTCTCAAATTCCCCAAAAGCAGTACTACCAAACTGCTCCATGAAGACAATCCTGTAACGCTGTGAGATGAATTCATACATCACAAAAAAAATTTTCAGAAAGCTTCTTTCTAGTTTTTATCTAAGGATACTTCCTTTTTCACCATAGGCCTCAATGCAATCCAGAATATCGCATCTCAGATTCCATGAAGATAGTGTTAGCAAATTTCTCACTGAAAAGAACAGTGTAACTATGTGAAATGAATTCAGACATCACAAATAAGTTTCTCAGAGTGTGTCTTCGTAGATTTTATCTGAGGATACATCCTTTGTCACCATAAGCTTCAACACAATCCAAAATATTCTTTCTCAGATTCCCCAAAAACAGTGCTACCAAACTGCTCCATGAAAAGAATCATGTAACTCCGTGAGATGAATTCACAAATCCCAAAGCAGTTTCTGAGAAAGCTTCTTTCATGTTTCTGTCTGAGGATATTTCCTGTTTCAACATATGCCTCAATGCAATTGTGAATATCCCTTTGCAGATTCCATGCAAAAAGTGTTACAAAAATGCTCCATGAAAAAAAGGGTGTAGATCTGTGTGATGGATTCACACATTGCAAAGCAGTTTCTCAGAAAGCATCTTTTTGGTTTTTGTCTGAGAATATTTCCTTTGTCACCATAGGCTTCAATGCAATCCCAAATATCCCTTCTCACAAACTACAAAAACAGTGATGCCAAAATCCTCTATCAATAGAGAAGTTTAGTTCTTTGAGATGAATGAACACATCACAAAGGGGTTTCTCTGAAAGCTTCTCTCCAGTTTCTACCTGGAGAATTTTCTTTTTTCACCTTCTGCCTCTATGTGATTTCTAATATCCCTTTGCAGATTCCATAAAAACAGTGCTACCAAACTGCTAAAGAAAACAAAGGTGTAACTCTGTGTGATGAATTCCTCCATCACAAAGAAATTTCTCAGGAAGCTTCTTTCTAGTTTGTATCTCAGGATATTTCCATTTACACCATTGGCTTCCATGCGCTCCCAATTATCCCTTCTCAGACACCACAAAAAGAGTTATGCCAAATTGCTCTCCCAACAGAAAGCTTTAACTGTATGACATGAATGCTTACTTCACAAAGGAGTCATCAGAAACTTTCTGTCCAGTGTTTACCTGAAGATATTTCCTTTTTCAAACTTGGCCTCTATCTGCTCTCGAATATCCCTTTGCATATTCCACAAAAACAGTGTTACCAAGCTGTTCAATGAAAAGAAAGATTTAACACCGTGAGATGAATTCACCCATTACAAAACAGTCTCTCAGAAAGCTTCTTTCTACTTTTATCTGAGGGTATTTCTTTTTTCACCATACACTTCTCTGTGCTCTGAATTTCCCTTTGTTGATTCCAGAAAAACAGGGTGACCAAACTGCTTAATGAAAAGAATAGTTTACCACTGGGAGATGAATTCACTCATCACAAAGAAACTTCTCAGAAAGCCCCATTCTGGGTTTTATCTATGCATATTTACTTTTCCACCATCAGCCTCAATTCACTACCAAATATCCCTTCTCAGACATCACGAAAGTGCTACCAACCTGCTGAATCAACAAAATGGTTTATCTCTATGAGGTGAATACACACATCACAAAACAGTTTCTCAGAAAACTACTCTCCAGTTTTTATCTGAAGATATTTCCTTTTCCACCATAGGCCTCTATCAGCTCTCAGAAATCTCTGTGCAGATTCCCAAAAACAGTGCTACCAAACTGCTTAATGAAAGAAAAAGCGGAACTCTGTGAGATGAATTGACCCATCACAACGAGTTTTTCACAAAGCTTCTTTCTAGCTTTTGTCTGAGGATATTTCCTTTTTCACCATAGGCCTCAATATGCTCGTGAATATCCCTTTGCAGATTCCATGAAAAGAGTGTTAATAAACTGCTCCTTGAAAAGAAAGGTGTAAATCTGTGAGATGAATTCACACATCACAAAGCAGTTTCTCAGAAAGCTTCTTTTTGGTTTTTGTCTGGGGATATTTGCTTTGTCACCATAGATTTCAATGTGCTCCCAAATATCCTATTTCAGATTCCACAAAAACAGTGTTTTCAAACTGCTCAATGAAAAAAACAGTGTATCTCTGTGAGGTGAATTCACCCATCTGAAAGTAGTTTCTCAGAAAACTTCTTTCCAATATTTATCCGGGAATATTTCCTTTTACACCGTATGCCCCAATGCGCTCCCATATATCACTTTGCA
>NW_012116777.1:1115822-1120359 GCF_000951035.1 Colobus angolensis palliatus | reverse complement strand
TGTTTGCAAACTGCTCCATGAAAAGAAAGGTGTAACTCTGTGAGATGAATTCACACATCACGAAGAACTTCCTCAGAAAGTTTCTTTCTTGTTTTTATCCGAAGATATTTCCTTTGTCACTGTAGGCTTCAACGTGATCCAAAATATCCCTTCTGAGATTCCGTAAAAACAGTGCTACAAAACTGCTTCATGAAAAGAATGGTGTAAATCTGTGAGATGAATTCACAAATCACAAAGCAGTTTCTCAGAAAGTTTCTCTCTAGTTTTTAGTCTTAGGATATTTCCTTTTTCACCATAGGCCTCAATGCTCTCCCATATATCGCTTTTCAGATTCCATGAAAAAAGTGTTAGCAAACTTCTTAATGAAAATAAAGGTGTAACTCTGTGAGATTTTAATTCCCACATCACAAATAAGTTTCTCAGAAAGTTTCTTTCTAGATTTTATCAGAGGATATTTCCATTGTCATCCTAGGCTTCAATGTGATCCAAAATTTCCCTTATAAGATTCCCCAAGAACAGTGCTACCAAACTGCTCCATGAAAAGAAAGGTATAACTCTGTGAGATTAATTAATAAATCACAAAGCAGTTTCTCAGAAAGCGTCTTTAATTTTTGTCTTAGGATATTTCCTTTTTCACCATTTGCCTCAATGTGCTCCCAAATATCTCTTTGCACATTCCACGAAAATAGTGTTAGGAAACTGCTCCATGGGAAACAATGTGTAAATCTGTGAGATGAATTCAAACACAGGAGAGCAGCTTCTCAGAAAGCTTCTTGTTGGTTGTTTTCTGAGGATATTTCCTTTGCCACCATGGGCTTCAATGAGCTCTCAGATATTCCTTCTCAGAAACCACAAAAACAGTGATACCAAAGTGCTCCCACAACAGAAATGTTTAGCTCTATGAGATGAATGCACACATCACAAAGTAGTTTCTATGAAAGCTTTTTTCTAGTTTTTATCTGAGGATATTTCGTATTTCACTGTATTCCTGAATGTGCTCCAGAATATACCATTGAAGATTAAAGGAAAAATTTTTAGCAAACTTCTCAATGAAAATAACAATGTTACTCAGTGAGGTAAATTCACACATTGCAAAGCAGTTTCACAGAAAGTTTCTTTTTGCTTTTCATCTGAGGATATTTCCTTTGTCATGATAGTCTTCAAATCCCTCCCAAATATCCTATTGCAGATTCCACGAAAACAGTGTTATAAAACTGCTCCATGAAAAGAAACGTGTAACTCTGTGAGATGATTTCACACATCAAAAAGAACTTTCTCAGAAATCTTTCTAGTTTTTAATCTGAGGATAATTTCTTTGTCACCCTAAGCTTCAATGCAATCAAAAATATCCCATCCCAGATTCCCCAAACACAGTACTACCAAACTGATCCATGAAAAGTATCATGTAACTCAGTGATATGAACTAACACACCAATAAATGGTTTCTTAATATGCTTCTTTCTAGTTTTTATATGAGAATATTTCCTTTGTCACCGTAAGCTTCAATTAACTCAGAAATATCCCATTGCAAAATCCTAGAAAAGAGTTTTAGCAAACTGGTAAATAAAAAGAACAGTGTATCTGCATGAGGTGAATTCACACATCACAAGGCAGTTTCACAGAAAGCTTCTTTCTAGTTTTTGTCTTAAGATATTTCCTTATTCACCATAGATCTCAGAGCACTCAGAAATATCCCTTTGCAAATTCCATAAAAACAGTGTTAGCAAACTGCTCAATGGAAAGAACAGTGTAACTCGGTTAGGTGAATTCACACATCAAAAAGCAGTTTCTCAGAAATCTTCATTTTAATTTTTATCTGAGGATATTTCCTTTGTTGCCATAGGTTTCAAAGTGATCCAAAATATCTCCTCTCAGATGCCTCAAAAACACAGCTACAAAACTGTTCCATGAAAAGAATCGTGTAAATTTGTGAGATGAATTAACACAATAGAAAGTGGCTTCTCAGAAAGCTTCTTTCTAGTTTTCATATGAGGATATTTACTTTGTCATCATAAACTTCAATGTGCTCAGAAATATCAGATTGCAGAACACAAGAAAACAGTGTAAGCAACCTGTTCAATGCAAAGAACAGTGTAACTCTGTAAAGTGAATTCACACATCACAAAGCAGGTTCTAAAAAAGCTTCTTTCTAGTTTTTATCTGAAGACATTTCCTTTTTCACTGTATTCCCCAATGCCCTCCCAAACATCCCATTGCAGATTAAATGAAAAAATGTTAGCAAACTTCTGAATGAAAAGAATGGTGTAACTCTGTAAGATGAATTCACATATCACAAAGCTGTTTTCCAGAAAGCTTCCTTCTAGTTTTCACATGAGGATATTTACTTTTCCACTATAGGCCTCAATGCACTCCAGAATATCCCATTGCAGATTCCATGAAAACAGTGTTAGCAAACTACTCTATGAAAAAAAGGTGCAACTTTCCGAGATGAATTCATGCATCACAAGGAACTTTCTCAGAAAGCTTCTTTCTAGTTTTTATCTGAGGATATTTCCTTTGTCACCGTAGACTTCAATGCGATTCAAAATATCCCTTCTCAGATTCTCAAAAAACAGTTCTACCAAAATGATTAATGAAAACAATCAAGTAACTCCGTGAGATGAATTTACACATCAAAAAGTGGTTTCTCAGAAATCTTCTATTTTTTATATTAGGATATTTCATTTCCACCTTAGGATTCAATGCACTCACAAATATTCATTCCCAGACATCACAAAAACAGTGATGCCAAAGTGCTCCCTCAACAAAAATGTTTAGCTCTATGAGATGAATGCACATATCACAAAGGAGTTTCTCTGAAATCTTATCTCCTGTTTTTACCTGGAGAATTGTCTTTTTTCACCTTTAGCCTCTATGTGTTCCAAAATATCCCTCTGCAGATTTCACAAAAACAGTGGTACCAAACTGTGCAATTAAAAGAAAGGGTTAACTCTGTGAGATAAATTCACACATCACAAAGTAGTTTCTCAGAAAGCTTCTTTCCCCATTTTTATCTGAGGATATTTTCTTTTCTATCATAGGCTTCAATGTGCTCCCAAATATCCTTTCTCCAATACCACAAAAACAGTGATGCAAAAATGCTCCCTCAACAGATACGTTTATCTATATGAGAAGAATTTTCTCAGAAAGCTTCTCTCCAGTTTTTACCTGAAGATATTTCCTTTTTCACTATTGGACTCTATGGGCTCCTGAATGCTCCTTTGCAGATTCCACAAAAACAGTGTGACTAAACTGCTCAATGAAAAGAATGGCTGAACTCTGTGAGATAAATTCACCCATCACAAAGCAGTTTCTCAGAAAATTTCTTTCTAGTTTAAATCTGAGGATATTTTCTTTTTCACCATAGGCTTCAATGTGCTCCCAAATAACTCCTCGCAGATACCACAAAAACAGTGAGGATGAACTACTCAATTAAAAAAAAGCTTAAACTCTATGAGATGAATACACACATCACAGAACCGTTTCTCGAACAGCTTCTCTTCAGTTTTCATCTGAAGTTATTTCTTTTCTCACCATAGGACTCAAGGAATTCCCGAATATCCCTTTGCAGATTCCATAAAAACAGTGCTACCAAGCTGCTCAAAGAAAATAAACGTGTAATTCTGTATGATGGATTCACGCATCCCAAAGAAATTTCTCAGAAAGCTTCTTTTTAGTTTTTATCTGAAGATATTTCCTTTTCTGCCATCAGCTTCCATGCACACCCAATTATCCCTTGTCAGACACCACAAAAACAGTGATGCCAAACTTCTCTCTCAACAGAAAGCTTTACCTCTAAGAGAAGAATGCACACATCAAAAAGGAGTTATCAGAAGCTTTCTCTCCTGTTTTACCCGAAGACATTTCCTTTTTCAAGATTGACCTCTATCCGCCCCTGAATATCCCTTGCATATTTCACAAAAACAGTGCTAACAAAATGTTCAATGAAAAGAAACATTTAACTCTGTGAGATGACTTCGCCCATCATGAAACTGTCTCTCAGAAAGCTTCTTTTGAGTTTTATCTGAGGGTATTTCCTTATTCACCATAGGCTTCCCTGCACTCCAAATATCCCTTTGTACATACCACAGAAACAGGGTTATGAAACTGCTCAATGAAAATAATGGTTTACCTCTGGGACATGAATTCACCCATTACAAAGAAGTTTCTCAGAAAGCTCGATTCTTGTTTTTATCTGCGCATATTCATTTTTCCACCATCAGCCTCAATACGCTACCAAATATCACTTCTCAGACACCACAAAAACAGTGATAAAAAACGGCTCAATCAACAAAATGGTTTATCACTATGAGGTGAATATGAGGTGGATACACATATCACAAAACAGTTTCTCAAAAACCTTCTCTCCAGTTTTAATCTGAAGTTAATTCCTTTTTCACCATAGGCTCCTATGAGCTCCAGAGAATCCCTTTGCAGGTTCACTAAAAGGAGTGCTACCAAAGGCTCAATGAAAACAAAGATGTAACTCTGTGAGATGAATTCAGCCATCACAAAGCAGTTTGTAAGAAGGATTTTT
>NW_012116777.1:1108632-1115692 GCF_000951035.1 Colobus angolensis palliatus | reverse complement strand
ATGAAAAGAAAGGTGTAATTCTGTGAGATTAATTCACACATCACAAAGAACTTTCTCAGAAAGCTTCTTTCTAGTTTTTATCTGAGGATATTTCCTTTGTCACCATAGGTTTCAATGTGATCCAAAATATCCCTTCTCAGATGCCCCAAAAACAGTGCTACCAAACTGCTCCATGAAAGCAGTCATGTAACTTTGTGAGATAAATTAACACATCAGAAAGTGACTTCTCAGAAATCGTCTTTCTAGTTTTTATATGAGGATATTTACTTTGTCACCATAAGTTTCAATGTGCTCAGAAATATCAGATTTCAGATTCCAAGAAACAGTGTAAGCACACTGCTGAATGGAAAGAGCAGTGTAACTCTGTGAGATGAATTCACACATCACAAAGCAGTGTGTCAGAAAGCTTCATTCTAGTTTTTATCTGAGGATATTTCCTTTTTCACCATATTCCTCAATGCACTCCCGAATATCCAATTGCAGATCAAATGAAAAAAGTGTTAGTAAACTTCTCAGTGAAAAGAATGGTGTTACTCAGTGAGATGAATTCACACATCACAAAGGAGTTTCACAGAAAGCTTCTTTTTGGTTTTTATATGAAAATGTTTTTTATGTCACCATAGGCTTCAAAGCACTCCAAAATACCCTATTGCAGATACAGTGAAAACAGTGTTAAAAAACTGCTCAATGAATAGAGTGGTGTAACTCTGAAAGAAGAATTCACACATCACAAAACTGTTTCTCAGAAAGTTTCCTTCTAGTTTTTACATGAAGATATTTACTTTTTCTTACTATAGTCCTCAATGCGCTCCAGAATATCCCATTGCAGATTCCATGAAAACAGCATTAGCAACTGCTCCTTGAAAAGAAAGGTGTAACATTCTGAGATGAGTTCACACATCACTTTCTCAGAAAGCTTCCTTCTTGTTTTTATCTGAAGATATTTCCTTTGTCACCATAGGCTTCAATGCAATTCAAAATATGAATTCTCAGTTTCCCCAAAAACACTGCTACAAACTGATCCATGAAAAGAATCGTGTAACACTGTGAGATGAACTAACACATTACAAAGTGGTTTCTCAGAAAACCTCTTTCTAGTTTTTATATGAGGATATTTCCTATGTCACCATAAGCTTCAATGCGCTCCCAAATATCACAGTGCAGATTCCAGGAAAACAGTGGTAGTAAAGTGTTCAATTAAGACTACAATGTAATACTGTGAGATGAATTCAAATATCACAAAGCATTTTCTCAGAAAGATTCTATTTTTATCTGAGAATATTTTCTTTTTCACCATAGGCCTCAATGAGCTCCAATATATACGTTTACAGCTTCCATGAAAACAGTGCTAACAAACTGATCAATTAGAACAACGGTGTAACTCTGAAAGTTGAATTCACACATTACAAAGAAGTTTCTCAGAAATCTTATTTCTTGTTTAAATCTAAGGATATTTCCTTTGTGACCATAGGCTTCAGTGGGATCCCAAATATCCCTTCTCAAATTCCACAAAATCAGTGCTACCAAACTCTTCCATGAAAAGTATTGTGTTACTCTGTGAGATGAATTAACATGTCACAAAGCGGTATTTCAGAAAGCTTCTTTCTAGTGTTTACATGAGAATATTTCTTTTTCCACCACAGGGTTCAATGTGTTCCCAAATATCCCTTCCCAGACACCACAGAAATAGAGATGCCAAAGTGCCACTATGAGATGAATGCACACATCACAAAGGAGTTTCTCCAAAATCTTCTCTCCAGTTTTTACCTGAAGAATTTTCTATTTTCACCTTTGGATTCTCTGTGCTCCCAAATATCCTTCTGCGGATTCCACACAAACAGTGCTACCAAACTGCACGATGATAAGAAAGTTTTAACACTGTGAGACAAATTCATCCATCACAAAGCATTCTCTCAATAAGTTTCTTTCTAGTTTTTATCTGAGGATATTTCATTTTCCACCATAAGCTTCAATGTGCTCAAAATATCCCTCCTCAGATACTACAAAAATAGTGATGATGAACTGATCACTCAGCAAAAAGGTTACACTCTATGAGTTTAACACACACAACACAAAAACTTTTTTCAAAGGGCTTCTCTCCGGTTTTTATCTGAAGTTATTTCCTTTTTCACCGTGGGTCTCTAGGAGCTCCTGAATATCTCTTTGCAGATTCCATAAAGCAGTGCTCCCAAACTCCTCAAAGAAAGGAAACATGTATTTTTGTGTGATGAATTCAACCATCCCAAAGAAATTTCTCAGAAAGCTTCTTCCTCGTTTTTATCTCAGGATATTTCCTTTTCCACCATGAGCTTCCCTGTGCTCCCAATTATCCCTTGTCAGACACCACAAAAACAGGGATGCCAAACTGCTCTCTCAAGAGAAAGCTTTACCTCTGTGAGCTGAAAGTATACATCACAAAAGAGTTTTCAGAAACATTCTCTTCAGGTTTTACCTGAAGGTATTTCCTTATTCAACATTGGCCTCTATCCGCTCGTGAATATCCCTTTGCATATTCCACAAAAATAGTGTTACCAAACTACTTAATGAAAAGGATGATTTACCTCTGTGAGATGAATTCGCACACCACAAAGCAGTTTCTCAGTAAGCTTCTTTCTAATTTTTATCTGAGGATATTTCCTTTTTCACCATAGGCCTCAAAGTGCTCCCAAATATCCCTTTTCAGATTCCATGGAAATGGTGTTAGTAAACTGCTCCGTGAAAAGAAAGGTGGAAACCTGTGCAGTGAACTCACACATCACAAAGAAGTATCTCAGAAAGCTTCTTTTTGGTTTTTTTCTCAGGATATTTCCTTTGCCACCATCAGCTTCAATGCATGCCCAAATATATTATTGCAGATTCCACAAAAACAGTGTTAGCAAACTTCTCCAAGAAAAGAATCGTGTAACATTGTGTGATGAGTTAACACATCATGAAGCAGTGTCTCAGAAAGTTTCTGTCTAGTTTTTATATGAGGATATTGTGTTTGTCACCAGAAGCTTCAAAGTGCTACAAAATATACGATTGCAGATCCCAAGAAAACAGTGTTAGCAAATTGCTCAAGGAACAGAACAGTGTAACTCTGTGAGATGAATTCACACATCACAAAGAAGTTTCTCAGAAAGCTTCTTTCTAGATGTTATCTCAGGATATTTCCTTTGTCACCATAGGCTTCAATGCGTTCCAAAATATTCCTTCTCAGATTCCCCAAAAACAGTGCTACCAAACTGCTGCATCAAAAGAATGATGTAACCTTGTGAGATGAAATCACAAATCACAAAGCAGTTTCTCAGAAAGCTTCTTTCTAGTTTTTGCCTGAGGATATATCCTTTATCACCGTTTGCCTCAATGTGCTCAAGAATATCCCTTTGTAAATTTCAGAAAATAATGTTAGCAATCTGCTATATGAAAAGAAAGGTGTAAATCTGTGAGATGAACTCACACAGTGCAAAGCAGTTTCACAAAATGTGTCTTTTTGGTTTTTATCAAAAAGAGAATATTTCCTTTGTCACCACAGGCTGTAATGTGATCAAAAATATCCTATTGCAGATTCCACAAAAAAAGTGTTATCAAACTGCTCATTGAGAAGAACAGGGTAACTCTGTAAGATGAATTCCAGTGGCACAAACAATTTCTTAGAAAGCTTCTTTCTAATTTTTATCTGAGGATATTTCCATTTTCACTGTAGGCCACAAGGTGTTCTGGAGTATCCCATTGCAGATTCCATGAAAACAGTGTTAGCAAACTGCTCCATGAAAATAAAGGTGTAACACTGTGAGATGAATTCACATATCAGAAAGATTTTTCTCAGAAAGCTTCTTCCTAATTTTACCTAAGGACATTTCCTTTGTCACCATAGGCTTCAATGTGGTCCAAAATATTCCTTCTCAGATACTACAAATGCATTGCTACCAAATTGATGCATGAAAATAATCATGTAACACTATGTAATGAATTAATACATCAATAAGTGGTTTCTCAGAAAGCTTCCAGCTAGTTTTCATATGAGGATATTGCCTTTGTCACCATAAGCTTCAAAGCACTACTAAATATACCATTGTAGATCCCAAGAAAACAGTGTTAGCAAACTGCTCAACTGAAAGAACAGTGTAACTCTGTGATATGTAGTCACACATCACAAAGTAGTTTATCAGAAAGCTTCTTTCTAGTTTTTACCTGAGGATATGTCCTTTTTCACCATAGGACTCAAAGTGCTCCAAATATCCCTATGCAGATTTCAGGAAAACAGTGTTAGGAAACTCCTCCATGAAAGGAAACGTGTATCTCTCTGAGGTGAATTCACAGTTCACAAATAACTTTCTCAGAAAACTTCTTTCTAGTTTTTATCTGAGGATGTTTCCTTCATCACCATAGGCTTCAAAGTGATCCAAAATATCCCTTCTCAGATTCCACAAAAACAGTGTTACCAAACTGTTCCATGAAAAGAATCGTGTAACTCTGTGAGATGAAATAACACATCACAAAGGGGATTCTCAGATAACTTCTTTCTAATTTTTATATGAGGATATTTCCTTTTTCACTATGGGCCTTAATGTGCTCCAAAATGTCCCATTGCAGATTCCATGAAAACAGTGTTAGCAAACTTGTCCATGAAAAAAAGGTGTAAATCTGTGAGATGAATTTCCACATCACAAAGGACTTTCTCAGAAAGCTTCTTTTTGCTATATGTCTGAGGCTATTAAATTTGTCACCATAGGCTTCATTGTGCTGCAAAGTACCCTATTGCAGATTTCACGAAAACAGTGTTATCAAACTACTCAATGAAAGGAACAGTGTAACTCTATGAGATGAATTCACACATCACAAAGCACTTTCTTAGAAACCTTCTTTCACGTTTTTATCTGAGGATATTTCCTTTTTCACCATAGGCCTCAATGAGCTCCCAAATATTCCATTGCAGATTCCAGGAAATCAGTGTTAGCAATCTGCTCAATGAAAAGAAAGGTGTAACTCTGTGAGATGAATTCACACGTGACAAAGAACTTTCTCAGAAAGCTTCTTTCTAGTTTTTATCTGTGAATATTTCCTTTGTCACCATAGGTTTCAATGTGATCTTAAATATCCTTTCTCGTATTCCCCAAAAACACTACTATGAAACTGTTCCATGAAAAGAATTCTGTAACTCTGTGAGATGAATTCACATAACCAATGCAGTTTCTTACAAAACTTCTTGCTAGTTTTTATCTGAGGATACTTCCTTTTCCACCATATTCCTCAATGCACTCTCAAATATCTCGTTGCAGAATAAACAAACAAACTGTTAGCAAACTTTTCAATGAAAGAAAAGGTGTAACCCTGTGAGATGAATGCACACATCACAAAGCCATTTCACAGAAATCTTCTCTATGGTTTTTATCTGAGGATAGTTCCTTTGTCACTGTAGGTTTCAATGTGCTTCCAAATATCCTATTGCAGATTCCATGAAAACAGTGTTGTCAAACTGCTGCATGAGAAGAAAGGTGTAGCTCTGTGAGATGAATTCACACATCACAAGGAGCTTTATCATAATTATTCTTTCTAGTTTTTATCTGAGGATGTTTTCTATGTCCCCATAGGCTTACAAGAGATCCAAAATATCCCTTCTCAGATTCCTCAAAATCAGTGCTACCAAACTGATTCATGAAAAGAATTGTGTAACTCTGTGATATGAAATAACATATCACAAATTGGTTTTGCAGAAAGCTTCTTTCTAATTTTTATATGAGGATACTTCCTTTTTCACTGTTGGCCTCAATGTGCTCCAGAATATCCCATTGCAGATACCATGAAAAGAGTGTTTGCAAACTGCTCCATGAACAGAGAGGTGTAACTCTGTGAGATGAATTCACATATCACAATGCCATTTCTCTGAAAGCATCTTTCTTGTTTATGTTTGAGGATATTTCCTCTTTCAACATATTCCTCAATGTGTTCTCGAATATCTCATTGCAGTACAAAGGAAAAAAGTTTTAGCAAGCTTCTTTTTTTTTTTTTACTTCTAGATATATTTATTTGTACATTCACCAAGGCAAGCATATTTCATATCCATTAGCTTTGAATTATAATTAAACATTCAAGTAAATTATTCAAACTTAAATAACTACTTCGAGTTGTAGAGGAAATTGAACATGAGAAATAACAAGTAAAATTTCATCATTCAAAAGAGGTATGAAATAGCTTTTGTTATAAAGAAACAAAAGATCATATTTTAACTCATGTTACTCTTCATAGAGGGGGGAATTGCTTCTCATGTTTGTGCACTTTAAAATAGATTTTTCAAATGGAACAGGTTAAATGAGAGAAAAACTTCAGAGTAGAGAATGCATTATTTCAAATGCAGAGGAAAATAAAATGGAAAGATACTTAAGAAATCTCAATAGACAGTGAATTTGGTTTAATTGTAGGAGGAAGGTTTCTGAGAAACTCCTGAGAGAAACTGTAAAATATCCTTTAGCAGATCTTAAAATGTTAATTTAATTTGCAAGGTTGAAATTGTCCACAGGTAAGAGATTTGGATAAAATACATCTTCTTGTTCCGTCTGAACTGACGTTGTCTGGTTTGCATGTGAACATAATAGTAAATATATGACACTTTCATCGATTTGCCCAGGCTTGCCTACGAATTCCTGAGCTAAGGGAATCCACTCGCCTCAGCCTCCCAAATTGCGAGAATTACAGGCATGAGCCACCATGCCCAACCAACTATTGATTTGAAAATATTAGATGATTACTGGTAGGTACTTTTATTCTTTTTTTTAATTATTATACTTTAAGTTCTAGGGTACATGTGCATAACGTGCAGGTTTGTTATATATGTATGCTTGTGCCATGTTGTTGTGCTGCACCCAACAACTCGTCAGCACCCATCAGTTCATCATTTATATCAGGCATAACTCCCAAATGCAATCCCTCCACCCTCCACCCTCCCCATGATAGGCCCCAGTGTGTGATGTTCCTCTTCCCGAGCCCAAGTGATCTCATTGTTCAGTTCCCACCTATGAGTGAGAACATGCGGTGTTTGGTTTTCTCTTCTTGTGATAGTTTGCTAAGAATGATGGTTTCC
>NW_012116777.1:1101314-1103066 GCF_000951035.1 Colobus angolensis palliatus | reverse complement strand
CTCTGCTGCTTCCCCTGTTATTTTTTTAGCTGAGCCCTGTGTGCCTGTTAGCCTACAGTGCAGTATTGGGGTGGGAGTTACCCGATTTTCCAGGTGTTGTGTGTCTCAGTTCCCCTGGTTAGGAAAAGGGATTTCCTTCCCCCTTGCACTTCCCAGGTGAGGCGATGCCTCACCCTGCTTCAGGTCTCGCTGGTCGGGCTGCAACAGCTGAACAGCACCAATTGTCTGGCACTCACTAGTGAGATGACCCCAGTACCTCAGTTGAAAATGCAGAAATCACTGGTCTTCTGTGTCCTTCGCGCTGGGATTTGGAGACTGGTGCTGTTCCATCTTGCTCCGCCCCCGCAAGCTTCTTTATGTAAGGAATAGTGTGACTCTGTAAGGTGTATTCACACAGCACTAGCTGTTTCTCAGAAAGCTTCTTTTTTGTTTTTATCTGAGGATAATTCCTTTGTCACCATAGACTTTAATGTGCTCCCAATATCCTATTACCAATTCCAGGAAAACAGTGTTATTAAACTGGTCCATGAGAAGAAAGGTTTAACTCTGTGAGATGAATTCACACATCAGGAAGATCTTTCGTAGAAAGATTCTTTCCAGTTTTTACCAGAGGATATTTCCTTTGTCACCATAGGCTTCAATACGATCCAAAATATCCCTTCTCAGATACCCCCAAAACACTGCTACCAAACTCATACATGAAAATGTTCCTGTATCTCTATGAGATGAAATACACATTACAAAGCTGTTTCTCAGACAGCTTCTTTCTAGTTTTTGTCTGAGGATATTTCCTATGGTACCATAGGCTTCTGTGCGATCCAAAATATCCTATTGTTGATTCCATGAAAACGATGTTAGCAAACTGCTCCAAGAAAAGAATCGTGTAACCCTGTGAGGTGAATATGTACATCACAAAGTTGTTTCTCAGAAATCTTCATCCTAGTTTTCTATGAGGATATTTCATGATGCACTCCGGACTATCTCTCTGCAGATTCAATGAAAACATTGTTAACAAACTGCTCCATGAGAAGAGAGGTGTAACTCTGTGAGATGAATTCACATCACAAAGACATTTCTCAGAAGGCTTCTTTCCAGTTTTTATCTGATAATATTTCCTTTCTCACCATAGGCTTCAATGAGATCCAAAATATCCCCTCTCAGATTCCCCAAATACATGGCTACCAAAATGATACATGAAAAGAATCGTATAACTCTGTGAGATAAATTAACACATCACAAATCAGTTTCTCTGAAAGCTTCTTTCTCGTTTTTATATGAGGGTATTTCCTTTGCCACCATAAGCTTCAAGGTGCCCTGAAATATCCAATTGCAGATTCCAATAAAACAGTGTAAACAAACATCAAAATGCAAAGAACAGCGTAAATCTGGGAGACGAATTCACACATCACTAAGCAGTTTCTGAGAAAGCTTCTTTCTAGTTTTTATGTAAGGATATTTCCTTTTTCACCGTAGGACTCATTGCATTCCCAAATATCCCTTTGCAGATTCCAAGAAAACAATGTTAGCAAACTGCTCCTCGAAAAGAAAGGTGTGACACTGTGAGATGAATTCACACATCACAAAGAACCTTCTCAGAAAGCTTCTTTCTCGTTTTTACCTGAGGATATTTCCTTTTTTCCCCATATTCCTCAATATGCTCCAGAATATCCCCATGCAGATTTCCAGAAAAATGTGTTAGCAAACTTCTCATTAAAAAGAATTGTAGTATAGTTTGAAGTCAGGTAGCGTGAC
>NW_012116777.1:1099528-1100264 GCF_000951035.1 Colobus angolensis palliatus | reverse complement strand
AAAAAAAAAAAGAATTGTGTAACTCTGTGAGATAAATTCACACATCACTAAGAACTTTGCCAAAAAGCTTCGTTCTAATTGCTGTCTGAGGATTTTTCCCTTTACAGCGTTTGAATCAATTCACTCGTGAATATCCCTTTGCAGATCCCACGACAACATTGTAAGCAAAATCCCCCATGTAAAGAAAGTTGTGAATATGTGAATTGAATTCTCACATCGCAAAGCAGTTTCTCAGAAAGCTTCTTTTTGGTTTTTGTCTGATGATACTTATTTTGTCATCATAGGCTTCAATGGGATCTCAAATATCCTATTGCAAATTCCATGCAAGCTGTTTTATCAAACTGCTTCATGGAAAGAACAGTGTAACTCTGTGAGATGAATTCACAAATCACAAAGCAGTTTCTCAGAAAGTTCTTTTTGGTTTTAATCTGAAGATATTTTCTTTGTCACCATAGGTTTCAAGGCGATCCAAAACATTTCTTCACAGATTCCCCAAAAACCATGCTACCAAACTGATCCATGGATAGACCATGTACCTTTGTGAGGAGAATTAACACCTCACAAAGCGGTTTTTCAAAAATCTTCTTGGGGGGCGGAGCAAGACGGCCGAATAGGAACAGCTCCAGTCTCCAACTCCCACACGAAGGACACAGAAGACTGGTGATTTCTGCATTTTGAACTGAGGTACTGGGGTCATCTCACTAGTGAGTGCCAGACAATCGGTGCTGGTCAGCTG
>NW_012116777.1:1085895-1093813 GCF_000951035.1 Colobus angolensis palliatus | reverse complement strand
GTGCAGCACACCAACATGGCACAGGTATACATATGTAACAAACCTGCACGTTATGCACATGTACCCTAGAACTTAAAGTATAATAAAAAAAAAAACTTCTTTCTAGTTTCTATAGGCGTATATTTCCCCTGTCACCATAAAGTTCAATTCACTCTGAAATATCCCATTGTGGATTCCAAGAAAACAGTGTCAGCAAACTGCTCAATGAAAAGAACAGTGTAACTCTGAGAGATGAATTCACACATTACAAGGAACTTTCTCAGAAAGCTTCTTTCTAGTTTTCATCTGAGGATATTTCCCTTGTCACCTTAAGTTTCAATGTGATCCAAAATACCCCTTCTCAGATTCCCCAAAGCAGTGTTACCAAACTGCTCCATGAAAAGAATTGTGTAACTTTGACATCAATTCACACATCACAAAGCAGTTTCTCAGAAAACTTATTTTTGTTTTTTCTTTTCTGAGGATACTTCCTTTGTCACCATAGGCTTCAATGAGATCCAAAATATCCCTTCTCAGTTTCCCCAAAAAGTGCTACCCAACTGCTCCATGAAAAGAATCCTGTAACTCTGTGAAATTAATTATCACATCACCATGCAATTTCTCACGTAGCTTCCTTCTAGTTTATATGAGAGTATTTCCTTCTCCACCATAGATTTCAATGCACTCCCAAATATCCCTTCTCAGACACCACAAAAACAGTGATGCCAATGGTCTGTCTCAACAGAAACGTTTAGTTCAATGAGATGGATGCATACATCACAAAGGAGTTCCTCAGAAAGCTTCTTTCCAGTTTTTAACCTGAAGAAATTTCCTTTTTTCTCACTAGACTCTATGCTCTCCTGAATATCCCTTTGCAGATTCCACAAAAACAGTGTTACCAAATTGGTCAATGAAAGAGAAAGGTGTAACTCTGTAAGATGAATTTACCTATCACAAATCAGTTTCTCAGAAAGCTTCTTTCTCATTTAAATCTGAGGACTTTTCCTTTTTCACCATAAGCTTCAATGTGCTCCCAAATATCTCCTCTCAGATACCACAAAAACAGTGATTCTGAACTACTCAATCAACAAAATGGTCAAACTCCATGAGATGAATATACAAATCACAAAAATTTTTCTCGAAAAACTTATCTCCACTTTTTATCTGAAGTTATTTCCTTTTTCACACTAGGCCTATTGAAGCTCCCGAATATCACTTTGTGGCTTTCTTAAAAACTGTGCTACCAAACCGTTCACAGAAAACAAAGTTCTAACTCGGTGTGATGAATTCAACCATCACAAAGAAATTTCTCAGAAAGCTTCTTTCTAGTTCTTATCTCAGCATATTTCATTTTCCACCTTCAGCATCCATGCACTCCCAAATATCCCCTCTCTGACACCACAAAAACAATGCTACCAAACTGAGCAATGAAAGGAATCATGTAACCCTGTGAGATGAAATGACACATCACAAAGCAGTTTCTCAGGAAGCTTCTCTCTAGTTTTTATATGAGGATATTTCCTTTGTCAACATAAGCTTCAAGGCGCTCCAAAATATCCCATCACAGATTCCAATAAAACAGTGTTAGCAAAGTGCTCAATGAAAAGAACATTGTAACTCTGTGAGATTAATTAACAGATCACAAAGCAGATTCTCAGAAAGCTTCTTTTTAGTTATTATCTGAGGATATTTCCTATTTCACTCTAGGCCTCAATGCGTTCCCAAATATCACTTTGCAAATCCAGCAAAGCAGGGTTAGCAAACTGCACCATGAAAGGAAAGGTGTAACTCTGTGAGTGGAATATATACATCACAAAGAACTTTTTCATAAAGCTTCTTTCTAGTTTTTATCTGAGGATATTTCCTTTGTCACCATAGGCTTCAATGTGATCCAAAATATGCCTTCTCAGATTCCCCCAAAACAGTGTTATCAAACTGATCCATGAAAAGAATCGTGTAACTCTGTGAGAAGAATTCACAAATCACAAAGTATTTTCTCAGAAAGCTTCTTTCTAGTTTTTGTCTGAGGATATTTCCTTTGTCAGGCTAAGCTTCAATGTGCTCCAAAATATCTCATTGCTGATTCCAAGGAAACAGTGTTACCAAACTTCTCAATGAAAAGAAACGTGTAACTCTGTGAGATGAATTCACACATCACAAACGAGTTTCTCAGAAAGCCTCTTTTTGGTTTTCGTCTGAGGATATTTCCTTGGTCACAATAGGCTTCAAAGCACTCACAAATATCCTACTGCAGACTTCATATAACAGTGTAGTCAAACTGCTCAATGAAAAGAATGGTGCAACGCTGTGAGATGAATTCACATATCACAAAGTAGTTTCTCAGGTAGCTTCTTTCCAGTTTTTATCTGAGGATATTTCCTTTATCACTATAGGCCTCAATGCACTCCCTCATACCCCTTGGAGATTCCATAAAAACAGTGTTAGTAAACTGCTCCATGACAACAAAGTTGTAAATTCGTGAGATGAATTCACACATCCCAAAAAAATTTCTCAGAAAACTTTCTAGATTTTGTTTGAGGATATTCCCTTTGTCACCATATGCATCAATGTGATCCTAAATATCCCTTCTCAGATCCCCAAAAAGCAGTGCTACCAAACTCTTCCATGAAAAATTCCTGCAACTCTGAGATGAATTCATACATCACAAAGCAGTTTATCAGAAAATTTCTTTCTTGTTTTTATCTGAGGATATTTCCTTTTTCACCATAAGCCTCAATGAGCTCCTGAACATCCCCTAGCAGATACCACAGAAACAGTGTTATCAAACTGTTCCATGAAAAGAAAGGTGTAGCTCTGTGAGATGAATTCACACATCACAAAGCAGTTTCTCCGGAAGTTTCTTTCTATTTTTCGTCTGAGGATATTTCCTTTGTCACCATTGGTGTCAATGCAATCCAAAATATCCCCTCTCAGCTTCCCCAAAATCAGTGCTACCAAGCTGCACAATGAAAAGAGTGGTGTACATCTGTAAGATGAATTCACACATCACAAAGCAGTTTCTCAGAAAGATTCTTTCTAGTTATTATCTGAGGTTATTTCCTCTTCCACTATAGGCCTCAATGTGCTCCCAACTATGACTTTGCAAATTTCATGAAAGCTGTGTTTGCAAACTGCTCCATGAAAGGAAAGGTTCAACTCATGAAATGAATTCACACAACAAAAAGCAGTTTCTCCCAAAGCTTCTTTTTGGATCTGAGAAAGTAGTTTCTCAGAAAGCTTCTTTCTAGTTTTTATCTGAGGATATTTCCATTGAATTTTTACCTGAGTTTTTATCTATCTATTTTTTCACTATTTGCCACAATGCACTCCAAAATATCCCTTGGCATACACCACAAAAACAGTGTTAGCAAACTGCTCCATGAAAAGAAATGTGTGACTCAGTGAGATGAAATCACATACCATAAAGAACTTTCTCAGAATGCTTCTTTCTAGTTTTTATCTGAGGATATTTCCATTGTCACCATAGCCTTCAATACGATCCAAAGTATCCCATCTCAGATTCTCCAAAAACAGGACTACCAAACAGATCCATGGAAAGAATCGTGAAACTCTGTGAGGTGAACTAACAAAACACAAAGCGGTTTCTCAGAAAGCTTCTTCCTAGTTTTTATATGAGGATATCACCCTTGTCATCATAAGATTCAATGCACTCTGAAATATTCCATTGCAGATTCCATGAAAAGAATTTTAGCAAACTGCTCCAGGAAGAGAACAGTGTAATGATGTGAGATAAAGTCAAACATCACAAAGCAGTTTCTCAGAAAGATTCCTTCTAATTTTTATCTGAGGATATGTCCTTTTTCACCGTAGGACTCAATGTGCTCCCAAATATCCTATTGCAGATTCCAGGAAAGGAGTGTTACGAAACTGCTCCATAAAAAGAAAGGTATAACTGTGTAAGAAGAATTCACACATCACAAAGCAGTTTCTAAGAATGCGTCTTTTTGTTTTTTAACTGAGAATATTTCCTTTGTCTACATAGGCTTCCATGCATTCCCAAATATCCTATCGCAGATTTCATGAGAACTGTGTTATCAAACTCCCCAAGGAAAAGAACGGTGTAAGTCTCTGAGATAAATTCACACATCTCAAAGAACGTTCTCGGAAAGCTTCTTTCTATTTCATCTGAGGATATTTCCTTTGTCACCGTGGGCTTCAATGTGATACAAAATATCCTATAGTAGATTCCAAGAAAATAGTGTTAGAAACTGCTCCATGAAAAGAGTGGTGTAATTCTGTGAGATGAATTCACACATCACAAAGAAGTTTCTCAGAAGGCTTCTTTCTAGTTTCTATGTGAGGATATTTCCTTTGTCACCATGGGCTTCAATGTGACACTAAATATCCTATAGCAGAATCCATGAAAATAGCGTTAGTAAACTGTTCTATTAAAAGAGTGGTGTAACTCTGTGAGATGAATTCACACATCACAAAGAAGTTTCTCAGAAAGCTTCTTTCTTGTTTTTCTGTGAAGGTATTTCCTTTTTCACCATAGGTCTCAACACGCTCCCAAATATCACTTTGTAGATTCCATGAATGCAGTGTTAGCTAACTTCTCTGTGAAAATAAAGCTGTTCCTCTGTGAGATGAATACGCACATCACAAAGAAGTTTCTCAGAAAACCTCTTTCTGGTTTTATCTCATTATATTTCCTTTGTCACCATAGCCTTCAAAGTGATCCAAAATATCCCTTCTCAGATTCCCTAAAAACAGTGTGATAAACACTGCTACATGAAAATAATCATGTAACCCTATGAGATGAATTTTCACATCACAAAGCAGTTTCTCAGAAAGTTTCTTTTTTGTTTTTGTCTGAGGATATTTCCTTTGTCACCATACACTTCAATGGGCTCCAACATATCCTATTGTAGAATCCCCAAAAACAGTGCTACCATACTACTCCATGAAAAGAAAGGTACAACCCTGTGAAATGAATTCACACATCACAAAGTGGTTTCCCAGAAAGCTTCTTACTAGTTTTTATCTGAGGATATTTCCTTTTTCACCATATTCCTCTATGCACTCCCAAATATCCCATTGCAGACTCCACGAAAAATGTGTTAGCAAATTTCTCAGTGAAAAGAAGGGTGTAACTTTATGAGAGGAATTCACACATCACAAATCATTTTAACAGAAAGATTCTTTCTGCTTTTTATCTGAGGATATTTCCTTTGCCATCAAAGGCTTCAATGCGATCCAACATATCCCTTATCAGATTCCCAAAAAAACAGTGCTACCAAACTGCTCCATGAAATGGATTGTGTAACTGGGTGAGATGAATTCACAAAACACAAAGCAGTTTCTCAGAAAGCTTCTTTCTAGTTTTTGTCTGTAAATATTTCCTTCGTCACACTAAGGTACGATGCACTCCCAAATATCCCTTCTCAGACACTAAAAAAACAGTGATGCAAATGTGCTCCCTCAGTGGAAATGTTTATCTCTATGAGATGAATGCCACATCACATAGGAATTTCTCAGAAAGCTTCTCTCCAGTTTTTACCTGAAGATATTTCCTTTTTTACCATTGTACTCTATGGGCTCCCAAATATCCCTTTGCAGATTCCACAAAAACGGTTTTAAAGAAATGCTCAATAAAAAAAAGTGTAACTCTGTTAGGTGAATTCACCCATCACAAAGCAGTTTCTCAGAAAGCTTCTTTCTAGTTTAAATCTGAGGATATTTCCCTTTTCATCATAGGTTTCAATATGTTCCCAAATATTTCCTCTTAGATACCACATAAACAGTGATGCCGAACTGCTCAATCAACAAAAGTTCAAACTCTATGAGATGAATACACATATCACAACCATTTCGCAAAAAAGCATCTCTGCAGTTTTAATCTCAAGTGGTTTCTTTTCTCACCGTAGGCCTCTAGCAGCTCCCGAGTATACCTATGCAGATTCCACAAAAACAGTGCTACAAAACTGCTTCATGAAAAGAATCATGTAACTCTGTGAGATCAATTAACATATCACAAAGCGGTCTCTCAGAAAGCTTCTTTCTAGCTTTTTATGTCAACATTTCCTTCTTCGCAACAGGCCTCAATGTGCTCTGGAAGACAACATTGCAGATTCCATCAAAACAGTGTCATTTAAATGCCCCATGGAAAGAGAGATGTAACTCTGTGAGATTAATTCACACATCAAAAACCAGTTTCTCAGAACGATTCTTTCTAATTTAAATCTGAGGATATTTCCTATGTCACCATAAGCTTCAATTGAATCCGAAATATCCCATTGCAGATTCCAAGGAAACAGTGTTAGCAACCTGGTCAATGAAAAGAACAGTGTAACACTGTGAGATGTATTCTCACATCACAAAGCAGTTTCTCAGAAAGCTTCTTTTGGTTTTATTGGCGGATATTTCATTTGACACCCTAAGCTTCAATGCGCTCTGAAATAACCCATTGTAGATTCCAAAAAAAACAGTGTTAGCAAATTGCTCCATGAAAAGGAAGTTGTAATTCTGTGAGATAAATTCACACATCACAAAGCAGTTTCTCAGAAAGCTTCTTTCTGATTCTCATCTGAGGGTATTTCCTTTGTTTGTATAGTCTTCATAGCGATCCCAAATATCCCTTCCGAGATTCAACAAAAAGAGTGGTAACATAATGCTCCATGAAAGGAAAGTGTATCTCTCTGAGATGAATTCACACATCAGATAGCAGTTTCTCAGCAACTTTCTTCTTAGTTTTCGTCTGAGGATATTTACTGTTTCACCATAGCCCTCAATGCGCTCCCAAATATCACTTTGCAGATTCCACGAAAACAGTGTCAGCAAACTGCTCCATGAATAGAAAGTTGTAACTCTGTGAGATGAATTCACACATCACAAGACAGTTTCTCAGAAAGCTTCTTTCTGGTTTTTGTCTTGGGATATTTCCTTTGTCACCATATTCTTCAATGTGCTCCAAAATATCCTATTGCAGATTCCACAAAAATAGTGTTATCTAACTCCTCAATGAAAACAACGTCGTATCTCTGTGAGTTGAATTCACACATCCAAAAGTAGTTTGTCAGAAATCTTCTTTCTGGTTTTTATCTGAGGATTTTTCCTTTTTCGCCATTGGCCTCAATGCACTCCAACATATCACTTTGCAGATTCCACAAAAACAGGCTTTGCAAGCTTCTAGATGAAAAGAAAGGTGTAACTCTGAGATAAATTCACACATCACAAAGAACTTTCTCAGAATGTTTCTTTCTAGTTGTTATCTGAGGATATTTCCTTTGTCACCATCATCATCAATGCGATCTACAATATCCCTTCTCAGATTCCACAAAAACAGTGTTATCAAACTGTTCCATTGAAAGCATCATGTAACTCTGTGAGATGAATTCACAAACCACAAAGGAGTTTCTCATAATGTTTGTTTCTAGTTTTTGTCTATGGATATTTAATTTTTATCATTAGTCTTCAATGCACTCCAAATATGTCAATGTAGATTGTGAGATGAACTGACACAACACAAAGCAATTTCTCAGAAACCTTCTTTTTTATTTTTACCTGAGGATATTTCCTTTGCACCATAGGCTTCAATGTGCTACCAAATATCCTATTGATGATTCTATGAAAAAAATGTTATCAAACAGTTCAATGAAAAGGATGGTGTGCCCCTGTGTGATGAATTAACACCTCACAATGCAGTTTCTCAGAAAGCTTCTTTCTAGTTTTTATCTGAATATATTTTCTAGTTCACTATAGGCCTCTATGTGCTCCAAAATATCTCTTTGCAGTTTTCGTGAAAACAGCTTTAGCAAACTGCTCCATGAAAATCAAGGTGGAACTCTCTGAGATGATTTCCCACATCAAAAAGAATTTTCTTTTTTTTTTTTTTTTTGAGACGGAGTCTCGCTCTGTCACCCAGGCTGGAGTGCTGTGGCCGGATCTCAGCTCACTGCAAGCTCCGCCTCCTGGGTTC
>NW_012116777.1:1082929-1085815 GCF_000951035.1 Colobus angolensis palliatus | reverse complement strand
CCAGGATGGTCTCGATCTCCTGACCTCGTGATCTGCCCATCTCGGCCTCCCAAAGTGCTGGGATTACAGGCTTGAGCCACCGCGCCTGGCCCACAAAGAATTTTCTCAGAAAGCTTCCTTGTAGTTTTTATCTGAGGGTATTTCTTTTCTCACCATAGGCTTCCATGCGATCCAAAATATCACTTTTCAGTCTCCCCTGAAACAGCGCTATCAAAATGATACATGAAAACAATAGTGTAACACTGGGAGATGAATTCACAAATCACAAAGCAGTTTCTCAGAAAGTTTCCTTCTTTTTTGTCTGAGTATATTTCCCTAGTCACAATAAGCTTCAATGTGCTCTGAAATATCCCATTGCACATTCCAGGAATACAGTGTTATAAAACTGCTCAATTAAAAGAACAAGGTAATGCTGTGAGTTGAATCATCACAAAGAAGTTTCTCAGAAAGCATCTTTCTAGTTTTTATCTTATGATATTTCCTTTTTCACAAGAGACCTCAATGTGATACATAATATCACTTCTCAGATTCCCCAAAAGTGTGCTACCAAGCTGCTCCATAAATAGAATCGTGTAACTCAGTGAGATGAATTCAGAAATGACAAAACAGTCTCTCAGAAAGTTTCTTTCTAGTTTTTGTCTGAGGATATTTCCCTTTTTACCATAAGCTTCCATCAGCTCTGAAATATCCAATTGCAGATTACAAGAAAACAGTGTTAGCAAACTGTGTAATGAAAAGAACAGTATAACTCAGTGAAATGAATTCACACCTCACAAAACAGTCTCTGAGAAAACTTCTTTCTAATTTTTATTTGAGGATATTTCCATTTTCACTATAGGCCTTTGTGTGCTCCCAAATATTCCTTTGCAGATTCCACAAAAATAGTGTTAACAAACTACTCCATGAATACAAAGATGTACCTCTGTGAGATTAATTCACACATCACGAGGAACTTTCTCAGAGAGCTTCTTTCTATGTTTTATCTGAGGATATTTTCTTAGTCACCATAGTCTTCAATGTGATTCAAAATATCCCTTCTTAGTTTCCACAAAAACGGTGCTACCAAGCTGATCTATGAAAAGAATCGTGTAACACGGTGAGATGAATTAACACTCTACAGAGCAGTGTCTTAGAAAGCTTCTTTCTAGTTTTTATATGAAATTATTACCTTTGTCACCATAATCTTCAATGCATTCCAAAATATCACATTGCCAGTTCCATGAAAACAGGGTTCAGAAACTGTTCAATGAAGAGAGCTATGTAACTCTGTGAGATTAAGTCACACATCACAAACAGTTTCTCATAAAGCCTCTTTCTAGTTTTCACATGAGGGTATTTCCTTTGTCACCATAAACTTCAATGTGCTCCAAAACATCCCATTGTATTTTCTAAGAAAACAGTGTTAGCAATCTACTCACTTGAAAGAACAGTGTAACTCTGTGAGATGAATTCACATATCAAAATACAGTTTATCAAAAAGCTTCCTACTAGTTTTTATCTGAGGATATTTCCTTTTTCAACATAGACTTCAATCCGCACCCAAGTATCCCTTGCAGATTCCAGAAAACAGTATTATTCAACTGCCCCATGAAGGAAAAGGTGTAACGCGGTGAGGTGAATTCACACATCACAAAGAAGTTTCTCAGATAGCTTCTTTCTAGTATAGAAATAAAAAGTAGAAAGAAGCATAAAAAGATAACTGCTCCACGAAAAGAAAGGAATAACACTGTGACATATAAAAGTACATCACAAAGAACTTTCTCAGAAAGCTTCTTTCTAGTTTTTATCTTAGGATATTTCCTTTGTCACCATATGCCTACATATGATCCAAAATATCCCTTCTCAAATTCCCCAATAACAGTGGTACCAAACTGATCCACGAAAACTATCATGTGTGAGATGAATTTACATATCACAAAGTGGTTTCTCAGAAACCTTTCTCATTTCTATATGAAGATATTTTCATTGTCACCATAAGCTTCAATGTGCTCCAAAATATCCCATTGAAGATTCCAAGAAAACAGTGATAGCAAACTGAGCAATGAAAGAACAGTGAAACTCTGTGAGATTAATTCACACATCATTAAGAAGTTTCTTATAAAGCTTTTTTCTAGGTTTTGTCTGAGGATATTTCCTTTTTCACCATAGGCCTCAATGCAGTTCCAAAGATCCCTTTGCAATCCAGGAAAACAGTGTTAGCAAACTGCTTCATGAAAGAATCTTGCAGCTCTGTAAGATGAATTCATACATCAAAAAGCAGTTTCTCAGAAAGCTTCCTTCATCTGAGGATATTTCCTTTATCATTATAGGCCTCATTGCACTCCCAAATGTCCTTTGCATATTCCACGAAAACAGTGCTAACAAACTACTCCATGAAAAGTGCAACTCTGTGAGATGAATTCACACATCACAAAGAACTTTTTCAGAAAGTTTCTTTCTAGTTTTAATCTAAGGATGTTTTCTTTGTCACCATTGATTTCAATGCAATCCAAAATATCCTTCTTCAGATTATCCAAAAACAGTGATACAAAAGCGATCCATGAAAGCTATCATGTAACTATGTGAGATGTATTAACACATCACAAAGTGGTGTCTCAGAAAGCTTCTTTCTAGTTTTTATATGAGGATATTTCCTTTGTCACCTTAAGCTTCAGTGCACTCAGAAATATCCCGTTGCAGATTCCAAAAAAGAGTGTTAGCAAACTGCTCAATGAAAACAATAATGTGACTCTGTGAGATGAATTCACACATCACAAAGTAGTTTCTCGAAAGACTTCTTTTTGTTTTCTGTTTTTTTCTTTGAGATGGAGTCTCGCTCTGTTGCCCAGGCTGGAGTGCAGTGGCCGGATCTCAGCTCACTGCAAGCTCCGCCTCCCAGGTTTATGC
>NW_012116777.1:1076013-1082818 GCF_000951035.1 Colobus angolensis palliatus | reverse complement strand
GCCTCCCAAAGTGCTGGGATTACAGGCTTGAGCCACCACGCCTGGCCTTCTTTTTGGTTTTTATCTGAGGATATTTAGTTTTTCACCATAGGCGTCAATGCGCTCTGAAATACACCATTGCAGATTCCAAGAAAAGAGTTTTAGCAAGCTGATCAATGTAAAGAACAGTGTAACACTGAGAGATGAATTACCACATCACAAAGCAGTTTCTCAGAAATCTTCTTTCTATTTTTTATATGAGAATATTTGCTTTTACACTATAGGCCTTAATGTGCTCACAAATATCCCTTTGCAGGTTCCACGTAAACAGTGTTAGAAAACTCCTCCATGTAAAGAAAGGTGTAACTCTGTGAGATGAATTCACACATCACAAATAACTTTCTCAGAAACCTTCCTTCTAGTTTTTGTCTGAGGATATTTCCTTTGTCACCATAGTCTTCAATGCAATTCAAAATATCCCTTCACAGATTCCCCAAAAACAGTGCTACCAAACTGCTCCATAAAAACAGTGGTGTAACTCTGTGAGATTCATTCACACACCACAAAGCTGTTTCTCAGAAAGCTTGTTTCTAGTTTTTTCCTGAGGATATTTCCTCTCTCACTATATTCCTGAATGTGAGCCTGAGTATCCCATTGCAGATTAAATGAGAAAAGTGTTAGCAAACTTCTCAATGAAAAGAATGGTGTATCTCTGTCAGATGAACTCACACATCACAAAGCAGTTTCTCAGAAAGCTTATTTTTGGTTTTTGTCTGAGGATATTTCCTTTGTCACCATAATCTTCAAGTGCTCCAATGTATCCCACTGCAGATTCCAAGTAAACAGTGTGAGCAAACGGCTGAGTGAAAAGTACAGTGTAACTCCGTGAGATGAATTCACACATCACAAAGCAGTTTCTTAGAATGTTTCTTTCTACTTTTTATCTGAGGATAATTTCATTTTTATAATAGGCCTCAATTCGCTCTGGAATATACCATTGCAGATTCCAAGAAAACATTGTTAGCAAACTGCTAAATGAAAAGAAAAGTGTAACACTGTGAGATGATTTCACACATCATAAAGCAGTTTCTGAGAAGGCATCTTTTTTGTTTTTATCTGAGGACATTTAGTTTTTCAAAATAGGCCTCAATGCGCTCTCAAATATCCCCTTGAGGATTTCATGAAAACAGTTTATCAAACTGTTCCATGGAAAGAAAGTTGTGAGATAAAGTCACACATCACAAAGAATTTTCTCAGAAAGCTTCTTTATAGATTTATCTGAGGATATTTCCTTTTCAACACAGTCTTCAGTATGATCCAAAACATCCCTTCTCAGATCCCCCAAAAAGAGTGCTACCAAACTGCTCCATGAAAAGAATTGTGTAACTCTGTGAGATGAATTAACACACCACAAAGCGGTTTCTCAGAAAACTGCTTTCCAGTTTTTGTCTGAAGATATTTCCTTTGTCTCAATAAGCTTCTATGTGCACTGAAATATCCCATTGCAGATTCCAAGGGAACAGTGTTAGCATACAGCTCAATTAAAGGTACAGTGTAACTTTGTGAGATGAATTCACACATCACAAAGCAGTTTCTCAGAAAGTGTCTTTTGGTTTTTATCAGAGGATATTTCATTTGTCTGCATAGGCTTCAAGGCACTCCCAAATATCCTATTGCAGATTCCACGAAAACCGTGTTATCACACTGCTCAATGTAAATAATGGTGTAACTCTGTGAGATGAATTCACACATCACAAAGCAGTTTCTCAGAAAGCTCCTTTTTCCATATTTTCTGATGAGATATCCTTTTTCACTATAAACCTCAAACCGCTCCAAAATATCCGTTTGCAGATCAAATGAAAACAATGTTAGGAAACTGATTCTTGAAAAGGAGTGTGTAACTTTCTGAGATGAATGCACACATCACAAAGAATTTTCTCACAAATCTTATTTCTAGTTTTTATCTGAGGATATTTCCTTTGTCACTATGTTCATGAATGTGTGCTCTTATATTAGACTGCAGATCAAACGAGGAAAGGGTTAGCAAACTACTCAATGAAAAGAACGGTATAACTCTGTGAGATGAATTCACACATCAAAAAGCATTTTCTCAGAAAGCTTATTTTTGGTTTTTATCTGAGGATATTCCCTTTGTCACCATAATCTTCAGTGTGCTCTGATATATCCCACTGCAGATTCCAAGAAAACAGTGTTAGCAAACTGCTGAGTGAAAAGTACAATATAATTCTATGAGGTGATTTCACACATTACAAAACAGTTTCCCAGAAAGCTTCCTTCCAGTTTTTTTCTGAGGATAATTCCTTTTCCAACATAGGCCTCAATTCACTCCAAAATATCCATTTCCAGATTCTGCAAAAAGAGTGTTAGGAGAATGCTCAATGAGAAGAGCAGTGTAACTCTTTGAGATGAATTCACACATCACAAAGCAGTTTCTCAGAAAGCTTCTTTTGGGTTTTTATCTGAGGATTTTTCCTGTGTCTCCATAAGCTTTAATGTGCTCCCAAATATCCTATTTCAGATTCCACAAAAACAGTGTTTTCAAATTGATCAGTGAAAGGAACCATACACCTCTGTGAGATGAGTTTATACATCACAATCTACTTTCTCAGAAAATTTCTTTCTAGTTTAATTCTGAGGATGTTTCCCTTGTCAACACAGGCTACAATGCGATCCAAAATATGCCTTCTCTGATCACCCAAAAACAGGTTTACCAAATGATCCATGAAAATAATCATGCAACTCTGTGAGATGAATTAAAACAACCCAAAGCCATTTCTCAGAATGCTTTATTCTTATTTTTATCTGAGGATATTTCCTTTTTCACTATAGGCCTCAGTGCACTCACAAATATCCCTTTGCAGATTATATGTAAACAGTGTTAGAAAACTGTTCCATGAAAAGAAAGGTGTAACTCTGTGAGATGAATTCACACATCACAAAGAAGTTTCTCAGGGAGCATTTTGGCTTTTATCTGAGGATCTTTCCTTTGTTATCATAGTCTTCAATGCGTTCCAAAGTATCCCACTGCAGTTTCCAAGAAAATAGTGTTAGCAGACTGCTGCATTAAAAGTACAGTGTAACTCCATGAGATGAATTCACACATCACAAAACAGTTTCTCAGAATGCTTCTTGCTAGTTTTTATCTGAGGATAATTCCTTTTTCAAGATAGACCTCAAATATCTAAAAATATCCCCTTGCAGATTCCTGGAAAAGGGTCTTAGTACACTGCTCAATGAAAAGAGCAGTGTAACTCTGTGAGATGAGTTCACATAAAGAAGTTACTCAGAAGGCTTCTTTCTAGTTTTCGTCTGAGAATATTTCGTTTGTCACCCTTAGCTTCAATGTGTTCCAAAATATCCCTTCTCAGATTCCAAAGAAACAGTGTTACCAAACTGCTACATGAAAAGGATCATGTAACTCTGTGAGATTAATTCACAAATCTCAAAGCAGTTTCTTAGAAAGTTTCTTTAGAGTTTTTGTGTGAGGATATTTTTTTTTGTCACTGTAAGCTTCAGTGTTCTCTGATATGTCCCATTACAGATTCCAGGAATACAGTGTGACAAACCTGCTCAATGAAAGGAACAGTGTAACTCTATGAGATGAATTCACACATCACAAGGCAGCTTATTAGAAAGCTTCTTTTGGTTTTTATCTCAGGATATTTCCTTTGTCACCATCTGCTTCAATGCGCTCCCATATATCCCTTTGCAGATTCCACGAAGAGAGTGTTACCAAACTGCTCCAAAAAGGGAATCCTGTAACTCTGTGAGATGAATTCACACAACACAAAGCACTTTCTCAGAAAGCTTCTTGCGATTACTCATCTGAGGATATTTACTTTGTCACCATAGGCTTGAATGCAATTCAAAATATCCCTTCTCAAATTCCCCAGAAACAGTACAACCAAACTTCTCCATGAAAAGAAAGCTGTAACACTGTGAGATGAATTCACATATCACAAAGAAGTTTCTCAGAAAGTTTCTTTATAGATTTTATCTGAGGATATTTCCTTTGTCACCATAGGTTTCAAAGCACTCCCAAATATCCTATTTCAGATTCCATGAAAACAGTGTTATCAAACTGCTCAATAAAAACAAAGGTGTAACTCTGTGAGATTAATTCACACATCACAAATAACTTTTCAGAAATCTTCTTTCTATTTTTTATATGAGGATATTTCTCTTTTTACTATAGGCCTCAATTACTCCCAAATGTACCATTGCAGATTCCACGAAAACAGTGTTAGAAAACTGCTCCATTAATAGAAAGGTGTAACTCTGTGACATGAAAAAACACATCACAAATAACTTTCTCAGAAAGCTTCTTTCTAGTTTTCATATGAGTATATTTCCTTTGTCACCATAGGCTTCAAAGCAATCCAAAACACAACTTCTCAAACTCCCCAAAAACAGTGGTACCAAACTGATCCATGAAAAGAATCGTGAATCTCTGTAAGATAAATTTACAAATCACAAAGCAGTTTCTCAAAAAAATTATTTATAGTTTTCATATGAGGATATTTCCATTTTCACCACATGCTTCAATGTGCTCCGAAATATCCCATTGAAGATTCCAAGAAAACAGTGATAGCATACTGATCTATTAAAAGAAAAGTGTAACTCTGTGAGATGATTTCACAAATCATAAAACACTTTCTTACAAAGCTTCTTTCTAGTATTTTTCTGAGGATATTATTTTTTCACCATAGGACTTAATGTGATCCCAAGGATACCTTTTCAGATTCCAGGAAAACAGTGTTAGCAAACTGCTCCATGAAAAGAAATGTTTAACTTTGTGAGATGAATTTACACATCACAAAGAGGTTTCTCAGAAAGTTTCTTTCTAGTTTTTATCTGAGGATGTTTCCTTCTTTACTATAGGCCTCATTGCACTACCAAATGTCCCTTTGCAGATTCCACGAAAACAGTGTCAGCAAACTGCTCCATGAAAAGAAAGGTGTAGCTCTGTTAGATGAATTCACACATCACAATGAACTTTCTCATAAAGTTTTTTTCTCATTTTTATCTAAGGATGTTTCCTCTGTCACCCATGGTTTCAATGCGATCCAAAATATCCTTCCTCAGATTCCTCAAAAGCAGTGCTACCAAACTGATCCATGAAAGAAATCATGTAACTCTGTGAGATGTATTCAAAAATCACAAAGCGGTTTCTCAGAAAACTTCTTTCTAGTTTTTATATGAGGATATTTCCTTTGTCTCCATAAGCTTCAGTGCGCTCCAAAATATCAGAATTCAGATTCCTAGAAAACAGTGTAACCAAACTAGGTAATTTAAAGAACTGTGTAACTCTGTGAGATGAATTCATACATCATAAAGAAGTTTCCCAGAAAGACTCTTTCTAATTTTTATCTGAGATTATTTCCTTTTGCACCATATGTTTCAGTGTGATCCAAAATATCCCTTCTCAGATTCCCCAAAAACGATGCTTCCAAGCTGCTCCATGAAAAGAATCATGTAACTCTGTGAGGTGAATTCACAAATCACAAAGCAGTTTCTCAGAAAGCTTCTCTCTGGCTTCTGTCTGAGGATATTTCATTTTCCAACGTTTGCCTCAATGCACTAGCGAACATCCCTTTGCACATTCCAGGAAAATAGTGTTAGCAAACTGTTCCATGAAAAGAAAGGTATAATCTCTGAGGTGAATTCACACATCACAAAGCAGTTTCTCACAAAGCTTCTTTTTGGTTTTTGTGTGAGGATATTTCCTTTGTCACCAGAGGCTTCAATGCACTCTGAAATTACGTATTGTACTGCTCAATGAAGAGAACGATGTAATTCTGTAAGATGAATTCAAATATCACAAAACTGTTTCTCAGAAAGCTTCTTTCTAGTTTTTATCTAAGGATATTTCCTTTTTCACTATAGGCCTCATTGAGCTCTCTGGAATATCCCATTGCAGATTCCAAGAAAACAGTGTTTGCAAACTGCTCAATGAAAAGAATGGTGGAACTCTGTGAGTTGAATTCACACATCACAAGGCAGTTTCTTAGAAAGAGTTTTCCTACTTTTTATATGAGGATATTTCCTTTTTATCTATAGGCTTCAGTGCACTCCTAAATATCCCTTTGCAGATTCCATGAAAAGAGTGTTAACAAACTGCTCCACGAAAAGAAAGGTGTAACTCTGTGAGAAGCATTCACATATCACAATGCTGTTTCTCACAAACCTTTCTAGTTTGTTTTTTTTTGAGGATATTATCATTTTCACCATATTCCTCAAGGTGCTCTTGAATATCCCGTTGCAGAATAATTGAAAAAATTGTTAGCAAACTTCTCAGTGAAAAACACGGTGTAACTCTATGTGTTGAGTTCAAAAATCACAAAGCCATTTCACAGAAAGTTTCTTTTTGACTTTTTCTGAGGATAGTTCATTTGTCACCATAGGCTTCAATGTGCTCCCTAATATCCTACTGCAGATTCCATGAAAACAGTTTTATCAAACTCCTTATTGAAAAAAAAGGTGTACCTCTGTGAGATGATTTCACACATCACAAGCAGTTTCTCAGGAAACTTATTTCTAGTTTTTTTCTGAGTATATTTTCTTTATCACCATAGGCCTCAATGCGCTCGTGAATGTCCCTTTGTAGATTCCACTAAAAGGTGTTAGCAATCTCCTCCATGAAAAGAAAGGTGTAAATCTGTGAGATGAATTCACACATCACAAAGCAGTTTATCAGAAAGCTTCTATTTGGTTTTTATCAGAGGATATGTACTTTGTCACCATAGGCTTCAATTGCTCCCAAATATCCTCTTTCAGATTCCACGAAAACAGTGTTATCAAACTG
>NW_012116777.1:1070064-1075563 GCF_000951035.1 Colobus angolensis palliatus | reverse complement strand
GGTTATGGCAAAATCAATAAGAAGCGAATTGCTTTGACAGATAACGCTTTGATTGCTCGATCTCTTGGTAAATATGGCATCATCTGCATGGAGGATCTGATTCATGAGATCTATACTGTTGGAAAACGCTTCAAAGAATCAAATAACTTCCTGTGGCCCTTCAAATTATCTTCTCCACGAGGTGGGATGAAGAAAAAGACCACTCATTTTGTAGAAGGTGGAGATGCTGGCAACAGGGAGGACCAGATCAACAGGCTTATTAGAAGAATGAACTAAGGTGTCTACCATGATTATTTTTCGAGTCTCCTCAGCTTAATAAACAGTACCTGCTCTCAAAATGAAAAAAAAAAAAAGAAAAAGAAAACAACAGTGTATCTCTGTGAGATGAATTCACCCATCCTACGTTAGTTTCTCAGATAGATTCTTTCCAGTTTTTACCTGAGGATATTTCCTTTTACACCATAGGCCTCACTACGCTCACATACATCATTTTGCAGATTGCGTGAAGACAGTGTTTGCAAACTGTTCCATGATAAGAATGGTTTAACTCTGTGAGGTGAATTCACACATCACAAAGCAGTTTCTCAGAAAGCTTCTTCTAGTTTTTATCTGAGGATATTTCCTTTTTCACCATAGGCCTCAATGCCCTCCATAACATCCCATCACAGATTCAATTAAAAAAGTGTTAGCAAGCTTGTCAATGAAAAGAGTTGTGTAAATCTGTGAGATGAATTCAAAAAGCACAAGGAAGTTTCTCAGAAACTTTCTTTTTATATTTTATGTGAGGATATTTCCTTTGTCACCATAGTCTTCTATGCAATCCAAATTATCCCTTCTCAGATTCTCCAAAAACAGTGCTACCAAATTGTTCCATGAAAAGAATCATGTAACTCTGTGAGATATATTCACAAATCACAAAGCAGTTTGTCAGAAAGCTTCTTTCTAGTTTTTGTCTGAAGATATTTCCTTTTTCACCATTTGCCTCAATACATTTATGAATATTCCTTTGCAGATTGCATGAAAATAGTGTTAGCAAACTGCTTCATGGAAAGCAAGGTGTAAATCTGTGAGATGAATTCAAACATCATAAAGCAGGTTATCAGAAAGTTTCTTGTTGGTTGTTGTCTGAGAATATTTCCTTCACCACCATACGCTTCAATGTGCTCTCAGATATTCCTTCTCAGAAAACACAAATACAGTGATGCCAAAGGGCTCTCTCAACAGAAACGTTTAGCTATAAGAAATGAATGCACACATCACAACGGAGTTTTTCTGAAAGCTTCTTTCCAGTTTTTATCTGAGGATCTTTCCTTTTTCACCATATTCCTCGATGCGCTCCCAAATATCCCATTGCAGATTAAATGAAAAAAGGGTTAGTAAACTTCTCAATGAAAAGAAGAGTGTAATTCGTGAGATAAATTCAAGCAACACAAAGCAGTTTCACAGAAAGTTTCTTTTTGATTTTTATCTGCGCATACTTCTTTGTCACCATAGGCTTCAATGTGCTCCCAAATATCCTATTGCAGATACCACCAAAAGCGTGTTATCAAACATCTCCATGAAAAGAAATGTGTAACTCTGTGAGATGATTTCACACATCAAAAAGAATTTTCTCAGAAAGCTTGTTTCTAGTTTTTATTTGAGGATATTTCCTTTGTCACCTTAGGCTTCAATGCAGTCCAAAATATTCCTTCTCAGACTCCCCAAAAACAGTGCTACCAAACTGCTCCATGAAAAGGATGGTGTAATTCTGTGAGATGAATTCACACATGAAAAAGTTGTTTCTCAGAAAGCTTCTTTCTATTTTTTCTCTGAGGATATTTCCTAGGCCTCAATGTGCTCCCAAATATCCCTTTGCAGATATCATGAAAACAGTATAAGCAAACTCCTCCATGAAAAGAAAGGTGTGACTCTGTGATATGAATTCAAACATAACAAAACTGTTTCTCAGACTGCTTCTTTCTACACTCTATCTGTGTATATTTCCTTTATCTCCATATTCCTCAGTGCTCTCCACAATATCCCATTGCAGATTACACGAAAAAAATTTTAGAAAATTTCTCAATGAAAACAATGGTGTAACTCTGTGAGATGAATTCACACACAACAAAGAACTTTCTCAGAAGCCTTCGTTCTAGTTTTTATCTGATGATATCTCCTTTGTAAACACAGGCTTTGATGTGATTCAAAATATCCCTTCTCAGATTCCCCAGCAAAAGTGCTCCCAAACTTCTCCATGAAAAGAGTCGTGTAACTCTGTGAGATGAATTCACACATCACAAAGCAGTTTCTCAGAAAGCTTCTTTATAGTTTTTTCGGAGAATATTTCCTTTTTCACTATAGGCCTCAACTGGCTCCCAAATATCCATTTGTAGGTTACATGAAAACAGTGTTAGCAAACTGCTCCATTAAAAGAATGGTGTTACTCTGTGAGATGAATACACACATCACAACGAAGATTCTCCGAAAATTTTTGTCTAGTTTTAATCTGAGAATATTTCCTTTATCACCTTAGGCTTCAATGTGATCCAAAATATCCCTTCTCAGACTACCCAGAAACAGTGCTACAAAACCGCTCCATGAAAAGAATGGTGTAATTCTGTGAGATGAATTGACACATAACAAAGCACTTTCTCAGATAGCTTCTTTTCAGCTTTTATCTGAGGATATTTCCTTTTTCATCATGTTTCTCAATGAGCTCTCGAATATCCCATTGCAGATTCCAGGAAAGAACTGTTTGTAAATTTGTCAAGGAAAGGAACTGTGTGACTTAGTGAAGTGAATTGACACATCATAAAGTAGTTTCACAGAAAGCTTCTTTTTGGTTTTTATCTGAGGATATTTCCTTTGTCACAATAGACTTCAATGCGCTCGTAAATATCCTATTGCATATTCCTAGAAAACAGTGTTATCAAACTCCTCAATGAAAATAACAGTGTATCTCTGTGAGATGAATTCACACATCTCAAAGCAGTTTCTCAGAAAGTTTCTTTCTAGTTTTTATCAGAGGATATTCCCTTTTTCACTGTAGGCCTCAAAGTGCTCACATATATCCCTTTGCCGATTCCATGAAAACAGTGTTAGCAAACTGCTCCATGAAAAGAAAGGTGTTGCTCTGTGAGATGAATACGTACATCACAAGGAGGCTTCTCAGAAAGCTTCTTTCTAGTTTTTATCTAAGGATATTTTCTTTGTCACCATAAGCTTCACTGCGATCAAAAATATCCCTTCTCCAATTCCCCAAAAAGAGTGCTACCAAACGGCTCCAGAGAAAGAATCTTGTAACTCTGTGAGATGAATAAGCACATCACAAAGCAGTTTCTCATAAGGTTTCTTCCTAGTTTTTATATGAGGATATTTCTTTTCCCACCATAGGCTTCAATGCACCCCCAAGTATCCCGTCTCAGATACCACAAAACAGTGAGGCCAAAGTGCTCCCTCAACAGAAACATTTAACTCTATGAGATGAATGCTCACTTCACAAAGGAGCTTCTCAGAAAGCTTTTCTCAAGTTTGTACCTGAAGATATTTCCTTTTTTGACATTGGACTCTAAGCGCTCCCGAATATCCATTTGCAGTTTCCACACAAACAGTGTATAGAAACTGCTCAATGAAAAGAAAGGTGTAACTCTGTGAGGTGAATTCACCCATCACAAAGCAGTTCCTCAGAAAGCTTCTTTCTAGTTCAAATCTGAGGATATTTCCTTTTTCAACACTGACTTCAATGCACTCCCAAATATCTTCTCCCAGGTACCACAAAAACAGTTATGCCGAACTGTTCAATGAACAAAAAGGTTAAACTCTGTGAGATGCATGCACACTTCACAAAATCGCTTCTCAAAAAGCTAATCTCCATTTTTTATCTGAAGTTATTTCCTTTTTCACTGTAGGCCTCTAGTAGCTCCTGAATATCCTTTTGAAGATTCCATAAAAGCAGTGCTACCAAACTTCTCAAAGAAAACAAATGTGTAATTCTGTGCAATGAATTTTCCATCACAAGGAAATATCTCTGAAAGCTTCTTTCTAATACTTATCTGAGGCTATTTTCTTTGTCACCATAGACTTCAATGTGCTCCCAAATATAATATGGCAGATTTCATTAAAACAGTGTTATCAAACTGTTCAATGAAAAGAACAGTGTAATTCTGTGAGATGAATTCACACATCACAAAACAGTTTCTTAGAAAACTTATTTCTCCTTTTTATATGTAGATATTTCACTTTTCACTATACACATCAGTGTGCTCCCAAATATCCTTTTGCAGATTCCACGAAAACAGTGTTATAAAACTGCTCACGCAAGGAAAGGTGTAATTCTGTGGGATGAATTCACATATCACAAAGAACATTCTCAGACAGCTTCTTTCTAGTTTTCATCTGAGGATATTTCCTTTGTCACCCTAGGCTTCAATGCAATCCAAAATATCCCTTCTCAGATTCCTGAAAAACGGTGCTACAAAACTGATGCATGAAAAGAATCACATAACTCTGTGAGAGGAATTAACATATCACAAGTCAGTTTCTCAGATGGCAAATTTCTAGTTTTTATATTAGGATATTTCCTTTTCACCATAAGATTCAATGCACTCAGAAATATCCCATTACAGATTCCAAGAAAATGGTGTTAGCAAACTGCTCCATGAAGAGAACACTGTATCACTGTCAGATGAATTTACACGTCATAAAACAGTTTCTCAGAAAGCTTCTTTCTTGTTTTTATCTGAGGACATTTCCTTTTTCACTATAGACCTCAAAGTGCTCCCAAATATCCCATTGCAGATTCCACGAAAAGAGTGTCAGGATACTGCTCCTTGAAAAGAAAGGTGTAACTCTGTGAGATGAATTCAAAAATCACAAAGAAGTTACTCAGAAAGCTTCTTTCTAGTCTTTATCTGAGGATATTTTCTTTCTCTCCATAGACTTGAATGTGATCCAAAATATCCCTTCTCAGATTTCCCCAAAACAGTGCTACCAAACTGCTCCATGAAAAGTATCATGTAACTATGTGAGATGAATTCACAAATCACAAAGCAGTTTCTCAGAATGCTTCTTTCTTGATTCTGTCTGAAGAAATTTCATTTGTCATCATAAGCTGCAATGTGCTCTGAAATATCCTATTGCAGATTCCAAGAAAGCAGTGTTAGCAAACTGCTCAATAAGAATAGTGTAACTCTTTGAGATGAATTCAAACATTACATAGCAGTTACTCAGAAAGCATCTTTTTCGTTTTTATCTGAGAATATATCCTTGGTCATCATAGGGTTCAATGTGATCCCAAATGTCCTGTTGCAGATTCCACGAAAACAGTGTTATCAAACTGCTCAATGAGAAGAACAATGTAACTCTGTGAGATGAATTCACAAATCATGAAGCAGTTTCTCAGAAAGCTTCTTTCTAGTTTTTGTCTGAGAATATATCCTTGGTCATCATAGGGTTCAATGTGATCCCAAATGTCCTGTTGCAGATTCCACGAAAACAGTGTTATCAAACTGCTCAATG
>NW_012116777.1:1045843-1070014 GCF_000951035.1 Colobus angolensis palliatus | reverse complement strand
TCCCAAATGTCCTGTTGCAGATTCCACGAAAACAGTGTTATCAAACTGCTCAATGAGAAGAACAATGTAACTCTGTGAGATGAATTCACAAATCACGAAGCAGTTTCTCAGAAAGCTTCTTTCTAGTTTTTGTCTGAGAATATTTCATTATTCACCATAGGCCTCAATGCGCTCCCAAATATTCCATTGCAGATTTCATAGAAACGGTGTTAGCACACTGCTCCATGGAAAAAAAAAATGTAACTCTGTGAGATGAAATCACACATCACAGGGAACTTTTTCTGAAAGCTTTCTTCTCGTTTTTATCTGAAAATATTTCCTTAGTAACCATAGTCTTCAATGTGATCCATAATATCCCTTTTCTGATTCCCTAAAAACAGTGCAACCAAAACGACATCATGAAAAGAATAGTGTAACCCTGTGAGATGAATGAGCACATCACAAAGCCATTTCTCAGAATGACCCTTTCTAGTTTTTACATGAAGATATTTCCTTTGTCACCATAATTTTCTAGGCACTCTGAAATATTTCATCACAGATTGCAAGAAAACAGTGTTAGCAAACAGCTCATTGAAAATAACAGTGTAACTCTGTGAGATATATTCACACATCACAAAGAAGTATCTCAGAAAGCTTCTTTCTACTTTTTATCTCAGGATATTTAACTTTGCAGTATACACCTCAATATGCTCCCATATATCACTTCACAGATTCCATGAAAACAGAGTCAGCAAGCTGCTCTATGAAAAGAAAGTTGTAACACTCTATGAGACGAATTCACATATCACAAAGAACTTTCTCACAAAGCTTCTTTCTAGTTTTTATCTCAGGATATTTCCTTTGTCACCACAGGCTTCAATGCTATCCAAAGTATCCCTTCTCAGACTCCCCAAAAACAGTGCTACCAAACTGCTCCATGAAAAGTATCATGTAACACTGTGAGATGAATTAAAAAATCTCAAAGAAGTTTCTCAGAAAGCTTCTTTCTAGTTACCATCTGAGGATATTTCTTTTGTCACTATAAGCATGAATGCACTCCGAAATATCCTGTTGCAGATTCCAAGAAAAAACACTGTTAGCAAACTGCTCAATGAAAAGAAATGTGTAACCCTGTGAGATGAAGTGACACATCACAAACCAGTCTCTCAAAAGGCTTCTTTTTGTTTTGTATGTGAGGAAAGTTGCTTTGTCACCATAGGCTTCAAAGTGCTCCCAAATATCCTATTACAGTTTCCACGAAAACAGTGCTATTAAAATGCTCAACATAAAGAACAGTGTAACCCCATGAGATGAATTCACACATCACAAAGCAGTTTCCCAGAAAGATTCTTTCTAATATTTATATGAGGATATTTCATTTGTCACCATATGCTTCAATGCAGTTCACAATATCCCTTCTCAGATTCCCCAAAAACAGTGCTACAACATTGCTGCAAGAAAACAGTGGTTTAACTCTGTGAGGTAAATTCACACATCACAAAGAAGTTTCTCAGAAAGCTTCTTTCCAGTTTTTATTCAAGGATATTTCCTTAGTCACAGTAGGCTTCAATGCAATTCAAAATACCCCTTCTCAAATTCCCCAAAAACAGTGCTACCAAACTGCTCCATGAAAAATAATCATTTTACTCTGTGAGATGAATTAACACATCACAAAGCAGTTTCTCAAAATGCTTCTTTCTCGTTTTTATTTGAGGATATGTCCCTTGTCACCATAAGCTTCAAGGTGCTCCAGAATATCCCATTGCAGATTCCAAGAAAACAGTGTTAGCAAATTGCTCAATGAAAAGAAATGTGTAACCATGTGAGAAGAATCACATATCATGAAGCAGTTTCTCAGAAAGATACTTTTTAGTGTTTATCTGAGGATATTTCCATTTTTAATATACGCCTCAATGTGCTCCCAAATATCTGTTTGCAGATTCCATGAAAACAGTATTATCAAACTGCTTCATGAAAAGAAAGCTGTAACCTTGTGAAGTGAATTCAAACATCACAAAGAAGTTTCTCAGAAGCCTCCCTTCCAGTTTTTATCTGAGGATAATACCTTTGTCACCAAAGGCTTCAATTCAATCCAAAATATCCCTTCTCTGATTCACCAGAAACAGTGCTACCAACTGCTTCATGAAAAGAATGGTGTAACTCTGTGAGATAAACTCACACAACACAAAGCAGTTTCTCAGAAAGCTTCTTTCTAGTTTTTATCTGAGGATATTTCCTTTCTCACTATAGGCCTCAATGCCCTCCAAAATATCCCTTTGCAGATTCCATGAAAACAGTGATAGCAAAGTGTTCCAAGAAAAGAAAGGTATGACTCTGTGAGGCGAATTAATACATCACAACACAGTTTCTCAGGAAACTTCTTTCCAGTTTTTATATGTGGATATATCCTTTGTAGCCATAGCCTGCAATGCAATCCAAAATATCCCTTCTCAGATTCCCCCAAAACACTGCTAGCAAACTGATCCATGAAAAGAATCGGGAAACTCTGTAGGATGAATTAACACATCACAAAATGGTTTCTCAGAAAGCTTCTTTCTGGTTTTTATATGGTATTATTTTATTTGTCACTGTAAGCATCAACGTGCTCCAAAATATCCCATTGCAGTTTCGAAGTAGACAGTGTTTTCAAAGTGCTCAATGAAAAGAACAGTGTAGCTCTGTGAGGTGAAATCACACATCACAAAGGAATTTCTCAGAAAGCTTCTTTTTAGTTTTTTATCTGAGGGTAATTCCTTTGTCACTATAGGCTTCAATGAAATCCAAAATGTCCCCTCTCAGATTCCCAAAATCCAGTGCTACCAAACTGATCAATGAAAAGAACCTTGTAAATCTGTGAGATGAATTAAGACATCACAAAGCATTTTCTCAGAAAGCTTCTTTCTAGTTTTTGTCTGAAGATATTTTGTTTGTCAACATAAGCTTCAAAGTGCTCCTAAATATTCCATTGCAGATACCATGAAAACATGCTTTAGAAACTGCTCAATAAAAATAACAGTGTAACTCTCTGAGATGAATTCAAACGTCACATGCAGTTTGTTAGAAGCCTTCTTTCTAATTTTTATATGAGTGTATTTCGTTTGTCACCATAAGCTTCATTGCACTCCAAAACATGCCATTGCGAATTCCAAGAAAACAGTCTTAGCAAACTGCTTCATGCAGAGAAAGGTGTAAATCTGTGAAATAATTCACACATCACCAAAAAGTTTCTTGGAAATCTTCTTTCCAATTTTTATCTGAGGATATTCCTGCTGTCACCATAGAGTTCAATGTGATACAAATTATCCCTTCTCAGACTCCCCAAAAACAGTGCTACCCAACTCATCCACGAAAACAGTGGTGTAACTCTCTGAGAACCATTCACAAATCACAAAGCAGTTTATCAGAAAGCTTCTTTCTGGTTTTTACCTTAGGATATTTAGTTTTTCACCATAGGCCTCAGTGTGCTCCTGCAGATCCCTTTGCGGGTTCCAAGAAAACAGTGTTAGCAAATGGCTGCATGAAAAGAAAGTTGTAATTTTGTGCTATGTATTCACACATCATGAAGCAGTTTCTCAGAAAGCTTCTTTATAGATTTATCTGAGGATATTTGCTTTGTCACCATAGGCTTCAAAGTGATCCATAATGTCCCCTCTCAAATTCCCCAAAAAAAGTACTACCAAACTGATCAATGAAAAGCACAGTATAACTCTGTGAAATGAATTAACACATCACAAAGCAGTTTCCCAGAATCCTTCTTTCTACTTTTTCTATGAGGATATTTCCTATGTCACCATAAGCAGCAATGAGCTCTAAAATTTTCCATTGCAGATTCCAAGAAAAGAGTGTTAGCAAACTGTATAATGAAAAGAACAGTGTAACGCTGTGAGATGAATTCACACATCATGAAGCAGTTTATCAGAAAGCTTCTTTCTAGTTTTTACCTGAGGATATTTCCTTTGTCACCATAGGCCTAAATGCGCTCCCAAATATCCCTTTGCAGATTCCATGAAAAGACTGTAATCAAACAGCTCAATGAAAAGAACAGTTTAAATCTTTGAGATGAGTTCAGAAATCAAAAAGCAGTTTCTCAGAAAGTTTCTATATAGATTTTGGCTGAGTATATTTATTTTGTCACCATAGGCTTCAATGCTCTCCAAAATATCCCCTTGCAGTTTCCAAGAAAACAGTGTTACCAAGCTGATCAATGAAAAGAACAGTGTAACTTTGTGAGATGAATTCTAACATCACCAAGCAGTTTCTCAGAAAGTTTCTTTTTGTTTTTTATCTGAGGATGTTTCCTTTGTAACCATAGGCTTCAATGCAGTCCCAAATATCCTATTGCAGATTCCACGAAAAGACTATGATAAAACAGCTCAAAGAAAAGAACAGTGTAAATCGGTGAGATGAATTCACAAATCAAAAAGCAGTTTCTCAGAAAGCTTCTTTCAAGTTTTTCTCTTAGGATGTTTCCTTTTCCACTATAGGCCTCAATGAACTCCTAAATATCCCTTTGCAGATTGAACGAAAACAGGATTTGCAAACTGCTCAGTGCAAAGAATGGTGTAACTGAGTGAGATGAATTCACACATCACAATGCAATTTCCCAGAAAGCTTCTTTCTATTTTTTATCTGAAGATGTCTAGTTTTTCAACATAGGCCACCATGCACTCCAAAATATTCCTTTGCAGATTCCACAAAAACTGTTAGTAAATGGCTCCATGTAAAGAACGGTGTTACTCTGTGAGATGAATTCACACATCACAGAGAACTTTCTCAGAAACCTTCTTTCTAGATTTTTTCTGAGGATATTCACTTTTTTGAAATAGGCTTCAATACGTTACAAAATATCCCTTCTCAGATATCCCAAAAAACTGTGCTACCAAACTGATCCATGAAAAGAATCGTGTAACTACGTGAGATGAATTAACACATCACAAAGAAATTTTTCAGAAAGCTTCTTTCTACTGTTTCTGTGAGCACATTTCCTATGACACCATGAGGTTCAATGCACTATGAAAAATCCTATTGCAGATTCATAGAAAACAGTGTTACAAACTGCTAAAAAAAAACAGTAAAATGCTCTGAGGTGAATTCACACATCACAAAACAGTTTCTCAGAAAGCTTCTTTGTAGTATTAATCTGAGGATATTTCCTTCATCACCATAGGCTTCAATGTGCTGCCCAATATCCTGTTGTGTATTGCATGAAAAAAGTGTTAGTAAAGTGCTCCATGAAAAGAAAGGTGTAACACTTTGAGTGGAATTCACACATCACGAAGCAGTTTTTCAAAAACCTTCTCTCTAGTTTTTATCAGAGAATACCTTTATGTCACAATAGACTTCAATGCCATCCAAAATATCCCTTCTCAGATAGCCCAAAACAGTTCTACCAAACTGATCCATGAAAAGAATCATGCAACTCTTTGAGATGAATTCAAAAATCACAGGGCAGTGTCTCAGAAAGATTATTTCTAGTTGTTATCTGAGAATATTTCCTTTGTCACCATAAGCTTCATTGTACTCTGAAATATCCTGTTGCAGATTCCATGAGAACAGTGTTAGCAAACTTCTCAATGAAAAGAGCAATGTAATTCTGTGAGATGAATTCACACATCACAAAGCGGTTTCTCAGAAAGCTTCTGCTACTTTTTATCTGAGGGCATTTCCTTTGTCACCGTAAGCTTCAAGTCTCTCTGAAGTATCCCATTCCAGCTTCCAAGAAAACAGTGTTAGAAAACTGCTCCATGAAAAGGACAGTGTAACACTGTGAGATGAATTCACACATCACAAAGCATTTTCTCAGAAAGCTTCTTTCTACTTTTTATCTGAGGATATTTCCTTTTTCATCACAGGCCTCAATGCACTGCCTAATATCCCTTTGCAGATTCCACGAAAACAGTGGTAGCAAACTGCTCACTGAAAAAGATAGTGTTCCACTGTAGGATGAATTCGCACATCACAAAATCTTTGTCAGAAAATTCTTTCTCGTTTTTATCTTACAATATTTCATTTGTCATCACAGGCTTTAATGTGATCCAAAATATCCCCTCTCAGATTTCCTAAAAACAGTGCTACGAAACTGCTCCATGAGGAGGATCCTGTAACTCTGTGAGAAGAATTCAAAATCACAAAGTGGTTTCTCAGAAAGCTTCTTTATGTTTTTTACCTGAGGATATTTCCTTTGTCACCATAGGCTTCAAAGCACTCTCAAATATCCTATTGCACTTTCCACAAAAACAGTGCTAGCAAACAGCAGAAGGAAAAGGAAGGTGTAACTCTGTGAGATGAATTCACCCATCACAAAACAGATTCTCACAGAGCTTCTTTCTTGTTTTTATCTAAGGGAATTTCCTTTTTCACTATGGCCTTGAATGCGCTCCCATATATTCCTTTGCAGATTCCATGAAAACAATGTTAGCAAACTCCTCATTGGAAAGAACTGTGTAACTCTGTGAGATGAATTCACACAACACAAAGCAGTTTCTCAGAAATCTTCTTTCTAGTTTTTAACTGAGGACATTCAGTTTTTTACCATATTCCCCATGTGTTCCAAAATGTCTCTTTGTAGATTCCATGAAAACAGTGTTAGCAATTGGCTCATGAAAAGAAAGGTATTCTTTTGTGAGATGAATTCACACATCACAAAGAACTTTCTCAGGAATCTTCTTTCTAATTTTTATCTGAGGACATTTCCTTTGTCACCGTAGGCTTCAATGCGATCCCAAATATCCCTTCACATATACCACAAAAACAGTGCTACCAAGCTGATCCATGAAAACAATTGTGAAACTCTTGCAATGAATTCACACGTCACAAAGCAGTCCCTCAGAAGCCTTCTTTATATTTTTTATTTGAGGATATTTTCTTTTTCACAATAGGCCTTAATATGCTCCTTAATATCCCTTTGCACATTCCACAAAAACAGTGATAGCAAACTGCAAAATAAAGAGAAAGGTGTAAATCTTTGAGATTAATTCACATGTTATGAAGAAACTTCCAGGAAAGCTTCTATCTAGTTTTTATCTGAGGATCTTTCCTTTGTCACCATAGGCTTCAATGCCATCCAAAATACACTGTCTCAGATTCCCAGAAAACAGTGCTACCAAACTGCTCCATGAAAAGAACTGTTTAATTCTCTGAGATGAATTCTGAGATCACATGGCTGTTTCTCAGAAAGTTTCTTTGTAGTTTTTGTCTGAGGATAATTCCTTTGTCACCATCATCTTCAATGTACTCCAAAATATCCCATTGCAGATTCCAAGAAAACAGTGTTAGCCTACTGCTCAATGAGAAGAACAGTGTAACTCTATGAGATGAATTCACACATCACAAAGCAGTTTCACAGAAAGCTTCTTTTTGCTTTTTACCTGAGGATAATTTCTTGGTCAAAAATAGGCTTCAATGCACACCCAAATATTCTATTGCATATACTGAGAAAACAGTGATATCAAACTGCTCAATGAAAAGAATGGTGTAACTCTGTAAGATGAATCCACACATCCCAAAGCAGTTTCTCAGAAAGTTTCTAGTTTTTATTTGAGGCTATTTCCTTTTTCACCATAGGCCACAATGGGCTCCCAAATAACCCTTTGCAGATTCCATGAAAACAGTGTTAGCAAACTGCTCAATGAAAAGAAAGGTGTAACTCTGTGAGATGAATTCACATGTCACAAAGAAGTTTCTCAGAAAGCTCCTTTCTAATTTTTATCTTTGGAAATTTCTTTGTCACCATAAACTTCAATGTGATCCAAAATATTCCATCTCAGATTCCCCAAAAAGAGTGATACCAAACTTGTCCATGAAAAGAATTGTGTAACTCTGTACGACGAATTCACATAGCACTAAGCAGTTTCTCAGAAAACTTTTTTCTAGCTTTTGTCAGAGGATATTTCCTTTTTCACCATAGGCCTCAATTCGCTCACGAATGTACTTTTGCAGATTCCACGAAAATGTAAGCAAACTTCTCCACGGAAAGAAAGCTGAATATCTGTGAGATGAATTCACACATCACAAAGCAGTTTCACAGAAAGCTTATTTTTGGTTTCTGTCTGAGGATATTTCCTTTGTCATCGTAGGCTTCAATGAGCTCCCAAGTACACTACTGCAGATTCCTCAAAAACAGTGTTAGCGAACTGCTGCACGAAAAGAAACATGTAACTCTGTGACATGAATTCACACATCACCAAACAATTTCACAGAAAGCTTCTCCCTAGTTTTTATCTGAGGACATTTCCTTTGAAATCATAGGCCTCAATGAACTCTCAAATATCCCTTTGCAGATTCCACAAAAAGAGTGTGATCAAACAGTTCAATGAAAAGAACAGTGTAACTCTGTGAGATGAATTCACAAATAAAAGTGGTTTCTCAGATAGCTTCTATCTAGTTTTTATCTGAGAATATTTCCTTTGTCACCTTAAGCTTCAATGCTCTCCGAAATATCCCCTTGAAGATTCCAAGAAAACAGTGTTAGCAAACTGATCTATGAACAGAACAGTGTAAATTTGTGAGATGAGTTCACACATCACAAAGCAGTTTCTCAGAAAGTTTCTCTTTGATTTTTCTCTGAGGACGTTTTCTTTGTAATCATAGGCTTCAATGCCCTCCCATCTATCCTATTGCAGATTCCCATGAAAACAATGTTACCAAACAGCTCAATAAAAAAAACAGTGTAACTCTGTGAGATGAATTTACAAATCACAAAGAAGTTTCTCAGAAAGCTTCTTTCTAGTTTTTTTCTGAGGATAGTTCCTTTTTTGCCATAGACCTCAATGTGCTCCCAAATATCTCTTTGCAGATTCCATGACATCTGTGTTAGCAAACTGCTTCATGAAAGAAAGGTGCAAATTTGTGAGATGAATTCACACATCACAAAGCAGTTTCTCAGAAATATTCTTTTTGGTTTTCCTATGAGGATGTTTCCTTTGTCAACATAGGCTTCAATGCGTTACCAAATATCCTACTGCAGATTCCACATAAACAGTGTTAGCAAACTGCTGAAAGAAAAGAATCATGTACCTCTGTGAGTTGAATTCACACATCACAAATAAATTTCTCAGAAAGCTTCTGTCTAGTTTCTATCTGAGATTATTTCCTGAGTAACCATAGGCTTCAATGCAATTCAAAATATCCCTTCTCAGATTCCCGACAAACTGTTGGGAAAAGGGTTGTGTAACTCTGTGAGATGAACTCACACATCACAAAGCAGTATCTCAGAAAGGGTGTTTCTAGTTTTTATCTGAGGATATTTTCTTTTTCTCCATAGGCCTTAACTCGCTCCCAAATATCTCTTTTTAGATTCCACAAAAACAGTGTTAGCAAACTGCTCCATGAAAAGAAAGTTATTACTCTGTGAAATGAATACATATATCACAAAGAAGTTTCTCAGAAAGCTTCTTTCTAGTTTTTATCTGAGGATATTTCCTTTTTCACTGTATTATTCAATTCCATCCAAGTATCCCTTCTCAGATTCCCCAAAAACAGTGTTACCAAAGTGCTGCAAGAAAAGAATGGTGTAACTCTGTGAGATATATTCATACATCACAATTCTGTTTCTCAGAAAGCTTCTTTCTAGTATTTATCTGAGAATATTTCCTTTTTCACGATAGGCCTCTATGTGCTCCCAAATATCCCTTCACAGATTCCATGAAAGCAGTTTTAGTAGACTGCTCTATGAAAAGGAAGTTGTTGCTCTGTGAGATGAATACACACATCCCAAAGCAGTTTCTCAGAAAGCTTCCTTTGTGTTTTTCTGAGGATAATTCTTGTGTCACCATAGGCTTCAGTGGGCTCCGAAATATCCTATTGCAGATTCCCCATAAACAGTTCTACCATTCTGCTCCATGAAAAGAATGGTGTAACTCTGTGAAATGAATTCACACATCAGAAAGCTGTTTCCCAGTAAGCTTCTTACTGGTTTTTATCTGAGGATATTTCCTTTTTCACCATATTCCTGTATGCACTCCTGAATATCATATTGCAGATTCCTTGAAAAAAGTGTTAACAAATCTCTCAATGAAAATAGTGGTTTAGCTTTGTGAGATGAATTCACACATCACAAACAGTTTCACGGAAAAGTTCCTTTTGGTTTTTATCTGAGGATATTTACTTACTTTGTCACCATAGGCTTAACTGCACTCCCAAATATCCTATTGCACATTCCATGAAAACGGATTTTACAAATTTCTGCAAAAAAAGAGTCATGTAACTCGGAGAGATCAATTCTCACATAACAAAGCAGCTTCTCAGAAAGTTTCTTTCCAGTTTTTATCTGAGGATATTTCCTTTGTCACCGTAGTCTTCCATACAATTCAAAATCCACCAAAAGCAGTACTACCAATCTGTTCCATGAGAAGAGTGGTGAAACACCATGAGATGAATTCACACATCACAAAGCAGTTTCTCAGAAAGCTTCTTTCTGGTTTTTATCTGAGGATATTTCCTTTTTCACCATCACCCTCAACTCCCTTCCAAATATACCTTTGAAGATTCCATGAGAAGAGTATTAGCAAACTGCTCAGAGAAATGAATCATGTAACTCTGTGAGATGAATTTGTACATCACAAGATATTTCTCAAATGTTTATTTCTAGTTTTTATCTGAAGATATTTCATATGTCACCATATGCTTCAATGTGATCCAAAATATCCCTTTTCAGATAACCCAAAAGCAGTGATACCAAATTGCTCCATGATTAGAGTGGTGTAACTCTGTGAGATGAATTCACACACCACAAAGAAGTTTCTCGGAAAGCTTCTTTCTAGTATTTTTCTGAGGGTATTTCCTTTTTCACCATATTCCTCAATGCACTACCGAATATATCATTGCAGATTCCACAAAAAAGGTGTTAGCAATCTTCTCAATGAAAGAACAGTGTAACTCTGGGAGATGAATTCACACATTTCAAAGCAGTTTCTCAGAAAAATTCTCTCTCATTTTTGTCTCAGGATATCTCCTTTTTCACTGTAGGCCTCAAAGTGCTCCAAAACAACCCTTTGTGGATTTCATGAAAACAGTGATAGCAAACTGCTTCATGAAAAGAAACGTGTAATGCTGTGAGATGAAATCAGACATCACAAACAACTTTCTCAGAAAGCTTCTTTCTAGTTTTTTGCTGAAGATATCTCCTTTGTCACGATAGGCTTCAATGCGTCCAAGATAACCTTTCTAGCAATCCCCAAAAACAGTGCTACCACTACTGCACAATATGCATCGTGCAACACTGTGAGATGAATTCACACATCACAAAGCAGTTGCTCAGAAAGCTTTTCTTTGATATTTGTCTGAGCATAATTCCTTTGTCACCTTAGGCCTGGATGCGCTCCCAAATATCCTATTGCAGGTACCCCAACAACAGTGCTACCGTACTGCTCCATGAAAAGAATGGTGTAACTTTATGAATTTAATTCACACATCACAAAGCTGTTTCTCAGTAAGCTTCTTACTAGTTTTTATCTGAGGATATTTCCTTTTTCACCATATACTTCTAGGCACTCCCGAATATCCCTTTGCAGATTCCATGAAAAAAGTGTGAGTGAACTTCTCAATGAAAGGAACAGTGTAACGTTATGAGATGAATTCACACAACATGAAGCAGTTTCACAGAAAGCTTCTTTTTGGTTTTTATCTCAGGATATTTCCGATTTCACCATAGGCCTCAATGCATTCTTTTATATCCCTTTGTAGATTCCATTAAAACAGTGTTAGCAAACTGCTCTGAAAGCAATGTGTAACTCTGTGAGGTGAATTTACACATAATGAAGAAGTTTCTCAGAGACTTCTTTGTAGTTTTTTTCTGAGGATAATTCCTTTGTCTCCATAGGCTTCAATGTCATTTAAAGTATCCCTTCTCAGATACCCCAAAAACAGTGATACCAAACTTCTCTATGAAATGAAACGTGTAACTCTGTGAAATGAATTCACAAATCCCAAAGCAGTCTCTCAGGAATCTTCTTTCTAGTTTTTGTCTGAGGAAATTTCCTTTGTCACCATAAGCTTCAATGTACTCTGAAATATCCCATTGCAGATTACCAGAAAACAGTGTTAGTAAACTGCTCAATGGAAAGAACAGTGTAACTCTATGAGATGAATTCACACACCACAAAGCAGTCTCTCAGAAAGCTTCTTCTTGATTTTTATCTGAAGATATTTCCTTTTTCACCATAGGCTTCAAGGCACTCCCAAATATCCTGTTGCAGTTTCCAAGAAGACAGTGCTATTAAAGTGCTCAATGAAAAGAACTGTGCAACTCTGGAGATGCATTAACACGTCACAAAGCAGTTTCTCAGAAAACTTCTTGCCAGTTTTTCTCTGAGGATATTTTGTTTTTCACTGTAGGCCTCAATGCGCTCCTAAATATCCCTTTGCATATTCCACAAAAGTAGTGTTAGCAAACGGCTCCATGAAAAGACAGGTGTAACTCTGTGAGATGAATTCACTCATCACAAAGAACTTTCAGAACGCTTCTTTCTAGTTTTTAACTGAGGGTAATTCCTTTGTCAACATAGGCTTCAATGCGATCCAAAATACCGCTTCTCAGATTCCCGAAAAACAGTTGCACCAATGTGCTCCATGAAAATAATTGTTCACCTCTGGGAGATGAATTCACAAATCAGAAAGCTGTCTCTCAGGATGCTTCATTTTGGTTATTGTTTGAGGATATTTTCTTTGTTACCATAGGCTTCAATGCAATCCAAAATATCTCTTCTCAGAATCCCCAAAAACAGTGCTACTAAACTGCTACATGAAAAATATCAGGTAACTCTGTGACATGAAATAACACTCAGAATGTGTTTTTTCAGAGGGCTTCTTTCTAGTTCTTACATGAGGATATTTCCTTTGTCACATAAAGTTTTGATGTGCTCTGAAATGTCCCTTTGCAGATTCCATAAAAACAGTGTTAGCAAACTGCTCAATGAAATGAACAATCTAACTCCATGAGATGAATTCACACATCACAAAGCAGTTTCTCAGGAAGCTTCTTTCCAATTTTTATGTGAAGATATTTCATTTTTCACCAAAGACCTCAAAGCCCTCCAAATATCTCTTTGTAGATTGCACTAAAACAGTGTTAGCAAACTGCTCAATGAAAAGAAATGTGTAACTCAGTGAGGAGAATTCACACATCATGAAGAAGTTTCTCAGAAACTTCTTTGTAGTTTTTATCTGAGGATAATTCCTATGTCACCATAGGCTTCAATCCCATGTAAAATATCCCTTCTCAGATTCCCCAAAAGCAGTGATACCAAATTTCTCCATGAAGAGAGGTGTAACTCTTTGAGGTAAATTCACAAATCACAAAGCAGTTTCTCAGGAATCTTCTTTCTAGTTTTTATCTGAGAATATTTCCTTTTCACCATAGGCTCCAATGCTATCCCATATATCCCTTCTCAGATTCTCCAAAAACTGTTCTAACAAACTGATCCATTAAAAGAATTGTGTAGCTCTGTGAGATGAATTCACAAATCACAAAGCAGTTTCTCAGAAAGCTGCTTTCTAGTTTTTTTCTGAGGATATTTCCTTAGTCACCATAAGCTTAAATGCACTTTGAAATATAACATTGAAGATTCCATGAAAAGAGTCTATGCAAATTGCTCAATGAAAAGAACAGTGTAATGTTTTGAGATGATTTAACACATCACAAAGCAGTTTCTCCAAAGGCTTCTGTCTAGTTCCTATGTGAGGATATTTCCTGTTTCACCATTTGCCTCAATATGTTCCCAAATATCACTTTGCAGATTCCATGAAAACAGAGTTAGCAAACTAATCAGTTAGAAGAACAATGTAACACGGTGCGATGATTTCACACGTCACAAAGCAATTTCTCAGAAACCTTCTTTCTAGTGTTTATCTGAGATATTTAGTTTTTCACCGTAGGCCTCAATTCACTCCCAAATTTCCCCTTGGAGATTACACGAAAACAGTGTTAGCAAACTGCTCCATCAAAAGAAAGGTGTAACTCTACAAGATGAATTCACACATCACAAAGAACTTTCTCAGAAAGCTTCTATCTATCTTTTATCAGAGGATATTTCCTTTTCACCCTAGGCTTCAATGCTATCCCAAATATCCCTTCTCAGATTCCCCAAAAACTGTTCTAACAAATTGATCCATTAAAAGGATCATGTAACTCTGTGAGATTAATTCACAAATCACAAAGCACTTTCTCAGAAAGCTGCTTTGTAGTTTCTGTTTGAGAATAGTTCATTTGTCACTGTAAACTTAAACGCTCTAAGAAATATAATATTGCAGATTTCGTGAAAACAGTATTAGCAAACTGCTTAATGTAAAGAACAGTATCACACTGTGAGATGAATTCACACATCACAAAGCAGTTTCTCAGAAAGCTTCTTTCCAGTTTTTATCTGAAGATATATCCTTTTTCATCATAGACTTCCATGCGATGCAAAGTATTCCTTCTCAATTCCACAAAAACAGAGCTACTGAACTGCTCCATGAAAAGAATGGTGTAACTCTGTGAGATGAATTCACAAATTAGAAAGCAGTTTGTCAGAAAGCTTATTTCTAGTTTTTGTCTGAGGGTATTTTGCTTGTCACCAAAACTTCAATGTGCTCCGAAATATCCCATTGCAGATTCCAGGAAAATAGTGTTAGCAAACTGCTTGATGAAAAGAACAGTGTAACTCGGTGAGACATATTGACACATCACAAAGCAGGTTCTCCGAAAGCTTCTTTTCCTTTTTTATCTGAGGATATTACCTTTGTCACCAGAGGCTTCAATGCACTTCCAAATATCCTATTGCAGATTCCATGAAAACAGTGTTAGCAGGCTGCTCATAGAAAAAAACAGTGTAACTCTGTGAGTTGAATTCACACATCCCAAAAAGATTTATCAGAATCGTTCTTTCTAGTTTTTCTCTGAGGATATTTCATTTGTCACCCTGGATTTCAATGCAATCCAAAATATCCCTTCTCATATTTCCCAAAAACAGTACTAACAAACTGCACCATGGGAAAAAAATGGGTAATTCTGTGAGATGAATTAACATATCACAAAGGACTTTCTCAGAAAGCTTCTTTCTGTTTTCTATGTTAGGATATTTCCTTTTTCACCGTAGGCTTCAATGCACTCCAAAATATCCCATGGTGGAGTCCAAGAAAACAGTGCTAACAAATTGCTCCATGAAAAAAATTGTGTAACACTGGGATGAATTCACAAATCACAGAGGAGTTTCTCAGAAAGCTTCTTTCTGTTTTAGTCTGAGGATATTTCCTCCTTCAAAAAAGACCTCAATGCGCTCATGAATATCTTTGCATATTCCATGAAAATAGTGTTTGTAAACTGCTCCATGAAAAGAAAGGTGTAAATCTCTGAGATGAATTCACGTATCACAAAGAAGTTGTTCAGAAAGTTTCTTTTTGGCTTTTGTCTGAGGATATTTTCTTTGTCATAATAGGCTCCAATGTGCTCCCAAATATCCTATTGCAGATTCCCCAAAAACAGTGCTAACAAACTTATCCTTGAAAACAATCGTGTAACTCTGTGAGATGAATTAACACATCACAAAGCGATTTCTCAGAAAGCTTCTTTCTAGTTTTAATCTGAGGATATTTCCTTTGTCACCATAGTCTTCATTGCATTTCAAAATATCCCTTCTCAAATTCCCCCAAAACAGTGCTACCAAACCACTTCATGAAAAGTGTGGTGTAACTCTGTGAGATGAATTCTCACATCACAAAACTGTTTCTCAGAAAGTTTCTTTCTAATTTCTACCTAAGTCTATTTCGTTTTTCTCCATATGCCTCAATGCACTCCCGAGTATTCCTTTGCAGATTTCACGAAAACAGTCTCAGCAACCTGCTCCAAGAAGATAATCATGCTTCTCTGTGAGATAAATACACACATCACAAAGCAGTTTCTCAGAAAGATTCTGTCTGGTGTTTATCTGAGAAAATCCCTTTGTCACCATAGGCTTCAATGTGATCCAAAGTATCCCTTCTCAGATTCTCCAAAAACAGTGCTACCAAAATGCTCCATGAAAAGAATCTTGTAAATATGCGAGATGTATTCACACATCAGAAAGCATTTTCAAAGAAACCTTCTTTCTAGTTTTTTTTTTGAGGATACTTCCTTTTATCACCACAGGCCTCATTGTGCTCATGAATATTCTTTTGCAGATTCCACAAAAATAGTGTTATCAAACTGCTACACAAAAAGAAATGTGTAAATCTGTGAGATGAATTCACACATCACAAAGCAGTTTCTCAGAAAGCTGCTTTATTGTTTTTTGGTCTGAAGATATTTCCTTGGTCACCATAGGCTTCAAGGTACTCCCAAATATCCTATTCCAGATTCTACAGAAACAGTTTTACCAAATTGCTCCAAGAAAATTATCATGCTACTCTGTGAGATGAATACACCCATCACAAAGCAGTTTCTCAGAAAGCTTCTTTCTATTTTTTATCTGAGGATATTTCCTTTAGCATCACAGGCTTCATTGTGATCCAAAATAGCCCTTCTCAGATTCCCCAAAAACAGTGCTAACAAACTGCTCTATGAAAGGACATTGTAACTCTGTGAGATGAATTCACAAATTAGAAAGCAGTTTGTCAGAAACTTCTTTCTACTTTTGTCTGAGGATATTTCCTATGTCAACATAAACTTCATTGCACTCTGAAATATCCCATTGCAGATTCCAGGAAAATAGTGTTAGCAAGTTACTCAATTAAAAGAACAGTGTAACTCTGTGGGACAAATTGACACATCACAAAACAGTTTCTCAGAAATCTTCTCCTCCGTTTTTATCTGAGGATATTTTCTTTGTCACCATAGGCTTCAAAGCACTCCCAAATATCTTATTGCAGATTCCATGAAAACAGTGTTACCAGACTGCTCAATGAAAAGAACATTGTAACTCTGTGAGATAAATTCACACATCACACAGAAGTTTCTCAGAATGCTTCTTTCCAGTTTTTATATTAGGATACTTCCTTTGTCACCATGGGCTTCAATATATTTCAAAATATCCCTGCTCATATTACCCAAAAAAAGTACTAACAAATTGCTCCATGGAAAAAAATTGGTAACTCTGTGAGATGATTTAACACATCACAATGAAATTTCGGAAAGCTTCTTTCTAGTTTTTATATTAGGATATTTCTTTTTTTTGCTTTGTTTAGTACTGTATCCACTGCACCTAGTCCAGTGTTAGAAGTAGTATTTTGTTTATTATTTTTTTCATTATACTTTAAGTTCTAGGGTATATGTGCACAACGAGCAGGTTTGTTACATATGTATACATGTGCCTTGTTGGTGTGCTGCACCCATCCACTCCTCAGCACACTTCAACTCATCATTTGCATCAGATATAGCTCCCAGTGTCATCCCTCCACACTCCCCACAATAGGCCCCGGTGTGTGATGTTCCCCTTCCCATGTCCATGTGATCTCAATGTTCAATTTCCACCTATGAGTGAGATTTTCTCAGAAAGCTTCTATCTAGTTTTTATATGAATTATTTCCTTTGTAACCATAAGCTTCAATGTGCTCTGAAATATCCAAATGCAGAGTCCAAGAAAACAGTGTTAGGAAACTGATCAATGAAAACCCTTTAACTCTCTGATATGAATCAAACACCACAAGGCAAGTTTCTCAGATAGATTCTTTCTAGTTATTATCTGAGGATAGTTCCTTTTTCTCCATATTCCTCATTGCACTCCTGAATATCTCATTGTAGATTCCACATAAAAAAGTGGTAGCAAACTTCTCAATGAAAAGAAAGGAGTAAACCTGTGAGACAAATTCATGCATCAAAAAGCAGTTTCACAGAAGGCTTCCTTTTGGTTATTATCTGGGGATACTTCCTTTGTCATCATAAGCTTCAAGGCACTACCAAATATCCTATTGCAGATTCCACGAAAACAGTGTATCAATCTGCTCAATGCAAACAATGGTGTAACTTTGTGAGATGAACTCAAAAATCACAAAGCAGTTTTTCATAAAGTTACTTTCCAGTTTTTATCTCAGGATATTTCCTTTTTAACTATAGTCCTCCATGTGCTCCCAAATATCCCTTTGCAGATTCCACAAAAACAGTGTTAGCAAATGGCTCCATGAAAAACAAGGTGTAACTCTGTGAGATGAATTCATAAATCACAAAGCAGTTTTTCAGAAAGCTGCTTTTTGATTTTTTTCTGAGGATATTTCCTTTGTCACCATAGGCTACAAAGTGCTCCCAAATATCCTATTGCAGATTACACAAAAACAATGTTATCAAACTGTTCAACAAAAATAACGGTGTAACTCTGAGAGATGAGTTCACACATCACAAAAAACTGTCTCAGAAAGCTTCCTTATATCGTTCATCTGAGGATATTTCCTTTTTCACCATAGGGTTCAATTCGATCCTAAATATCCCTTCTCAGAATCCCCAAAAATAGTGCTACCAAACTGATCCATGGAAAGAATCATGTAATTCTGGGAGATGAATTAACACATCACAAAGTGGTTTTTCAGAAAGCTTCTTTCTATTTAATTCATGAGGATTTTTCTGTTTTTCTGTGTCACCAAAAGATTCAATGCACTCTGAAATATCACATTGCAGAATCCAAGAAAAGAATGTTAGCAAACTGCTCAATGAAAAGAACACTGTAACACTCTGAGATGAACACACATCACAAAGCAGCTCTTCAGAAATCTTCTTTCTAGTTTTTAATTGGGGATATTTCCTTTTAATCCATAGGCCTCAATGCTCTCCCATACATCCCTTTGCAGATTGCACGAAAACAGTGTTAGCACACTGCTCAATGAAAATAAAGGTGTGACACTGTGTGATGAATTCACACATCACAAAGCAGTTTCTCAGGAAGGTACTTTCCAGTTTGTATGTGAGAATATTTTGTTTTTCACCATAGGACTCAATGCGCTCTCAAATACCCAATTGCAGTTTCCACGAAAACAGTGTTAGCAAGCTGCTCCTTGGAAAGAAAACTGTAACTCTGTGTGATGAATTCAAACATCACCAAGAAGTTTCTCAGAAAGCTTCTTTCTAGTTTTATCTGTGGATATTTTCTTTGTCACCATAGGATTCAGTGTGATCTAAATTATCCCTTCTCTGATTCCCCAAAAGGAGTGCTCCCAAATAGCTGCATGAAAAGAAAGGTGTAACTCTGTGAGATGAATTAAGACTAACAAAGAAATTTCACAGAAAGCTTCTTTCGAGTTTTTGTCAGAGGAAATTTCCTTTGTCACCATAAGCTTCAATACACTCCAAAATATCCCATTAAAGGTTTCAAGAAAGGAGGGTTACCAAACTGCTCAATGAAAAGAACAGTGTAACTCTGTGAGATGAATTCACATATCACAAATCAGTTTCTCAGAAAGCTGCTTTTTGGTTATTATCTGAGGAGATATACTCTTTCACAATATTCCTCAAGGCACACGTGAATATCCCTTTGCAGATTCCACAAAAATAGTGTTGGTAAACTCCTTCATGAAAAGGAAGTTGTAAATCTGTGAGATGAATTCACAGTTCACAAAGCAGTTTCTCAGAAAGCTTCTTTTTGGTTTTTGTCTCACGACATTTCCATTGTCACCATAGGCTTCAATGTGCTCCCAAATATCCTATTGCTTTCCGTGAAAACATTGTTAGCATCTGCTACATGAAAAAAGATTTGTAACACTGTGAGATGGATTCACATACCACAAAGAACTTTCTCAGAAAGCTTCTTTCTAGTTTTCCCATGAGGATATTTCCTTTGTAAAAATAAGATTCAATGCACTCCAAAATATCCCTTTGCAGATTCCAAGAAAAGAGTGTTAGCAAACTGCTCAATGAAAAAAGGAGTGTAAATTTGTGCAATGAATTAACAAAACATTAAGCAGATTCTCACAAAGATTCTATATACCTTTAATATGAGGTTATGTCTTTTTCCACCATAGGCCTCAACTCCTCCCAAGTATCCCTTTCTAGACTCCATGAAAACAGTGTTTGCAAACGGCTCCATGAAATGAAAGGTGTTACTCTGTGAGATGAATAGACACATCACAAAGAAGTTTGCCAGAAGACTTCCTTCTAGTTTTTTCCTGAGGATATTTCCTTTGTCACCATATGTTTCAATGAAATCCAAAATATCCTTTTTCAGATTCCCCAAAAACAGTGCTACCAAACTGCTCCATGAAAAGAAAGGTGTAACTCTGTGAGACTAATTCACACATCAAAAAATTGTTTCACAGAAAACTTCTTTTTTGTTTTTCTCTAAGGATAAGTCATTTGTCACCATAGTCTATAATGCACTCCCAAATATCCTATTGCAGATGCCATGAAAACAGTGTTAGCAAGCAGCTATATGAAAAGAAAGGTGTAACTCTGTGAGATGATTTCAATCATCACAAACAAGTTTCACAGAAAGTTTCTTATTGGTTTTATTGGAGGATATTTCCTTTTTCACCAAAGGCCTCAAGGCACCCCCAAATACCCCTATGCAGATTCCCTCAAAACAGGGTTAGCAACTTTTCCATGAAAATAAAGGTGTAACTCCGGGAGGAAAATTCACCATCACAAACAAATTTCTCAGAAAATCTATTTCTAGTTTGTATCTGAGGATATTACCTTTGTCACCAAAGGCTTCAATGTGATCCAAAATATCCCTTCTCAGTTTGCCCAAAACCAGTTTTACTAATCAGATCCAAGGAAAGAATTTTATAACTCACTGAGATGAATTCACACATCACAAGGAAATTTCTCAGAAAGCTTATTTCTAGTTTTTATCTAAGGATATTTCCTTTGTCACCATAAGCTTCAATGCGATTCAAAGTATCCCTTCTCATATTCACCAAAAACAGTGCTACAAAACTGCTCCATTAAAAGAGTCGTGTAAATGAATGAGATGAATTCCCACATCACAAAGCAGTTTCTCAGACAGCTTCTTTCAAGTGCTCCTCAGAGGATATTTCCTTTTTCATCATAGGCCTCAACACACTCCCAAATATCCCTTTGTAGTCCAAGAAAATACTGTTAGTAAACTGATCCATGAAAAGAAAGGTGTTATTCTGTGAGATCAATACATACATCACAAAGCAGTTTCTGAGAAAGGCACTTTCCAGTTTTTGTCTGAGGATATTTCGTTTGTCACTATAAGCTTCAATGCGCTCCAAAATATCCCATTGCAGATTCCAAGAAAACTGCGTTACATAACTGCTCAATGAAAACAGCAGTGTAAATCTGTGAGATGAATTCAAACATCACAAAGCAGTTTCTCAGAGAGCTTCTTTCTAGTTTTTATGTGAGGATATTTAGTTTTTCACCATAGGCCTCAATGCTCTCCAAAATATGTCTTGTAGATTCCATGAAAACAGTGTTACCAAACAGCTCAATGAAAATTACAGTGTAACTCTGTGAGATGAATTCAAACATCACAAAGCAGTTTCTCAGGAAGATATTTTCTAGTTTTTGTCTGAGGATATTTCATTTCTCACCATAATTTTCAATGCATTACAAAACATCCCATTGAAGATTCCACGAAAACAGGGTTAGCAAACTGCTGAATAAAAAGAACACTGAAACTCTGTGAGATGAATTCACACATCAAAAAGTATTTTCTCAGAAATGTTCTTTCTAGTTTCTATCTGGGGATATTTAGTTTTTCACCATAGACCTCAATGCGCTCCCAAATATTCCCTTGCAGATTCCACTAAAATAGTGTTTTCAAACAGCTCAATGAAAAGAATGGTGTAACTCTGTGAGATAAATTCACACATCACAAAGCAGTTTCTCAGAAAGATTCTTTCTAGTTTTTATCTGAGGATATTTCCTTCGTCACCATAAGTTTCAATGTGCTCTGAAATATACCATTGGAGATTTCATGAAAACAGGATTAGCAAAATACTCAATGAATAGAACAGTTTAGTTCTGTGACATGAATTCACACATCACAAAACAGTTTCTCAGAAAGCTTCTTTCTGCTTTTTATGTGAGGATATTTCCTTTGTCAGTATATTCCTCAGTGCGCTTCCAAATATCACTTATCAGATTGTATGAAAACAGTGTAAGCACACGGCCCCATGAAAAGAATGGTGTAACTCTGTGAGGTGAATTCACATATCATGAAGAGATTTCTAGGAACACTTCTTTCTAGCTTTTATCTGAGGGTATTTCCTTTGTCAACATAGGCTTCAATGCAACCCAAAATATCCCTTCTCAGATTCCCCCAAAACAGTGCTACCAAACTGATCCATGAAAGGAACAGTGTTACTCTGTGATATGAATTCACATTTCAAAATGCAGCTTCTCGGAAAGCTGACAATATTTAGTTTTTCACAACAGTCCTCAATGTGTTCCCAAATATACCTTTCCAGATTCCACAAAAAGAGTGTTAGCAAAAGGCTCCATGAAAAGAAAGGTATAACTCTGTGAGATGAAATCACACATCACAAAGAACTTTCTCAGAACACTTCTTTCTCGTTTTTATCTGAGGGTGTTTCCTTTGTCAAAATAGACTTAAGTGCGATCTGAAATATCCCTTCTCAAATCCCAAAAAACAGTGCTATCAAATTGCTCCATGAAATGAATCGTCTAACTCTGTGAGGTGAATTCACAAATCACAAAGTAATTTCTCAGAAAGCTTCTTCTAGTTTTTTGTCTGAGGATGTTTTCTTTGTCATCGTAATCTTCAACGAACTGCAAAATATCCCATTGCAGATTCCAAGAAAGCAGTGTTAGCAAACTATTCAATAAAAAGAACCGTGTAACTCTGTGAGGTGAATTCACACATCACAAAGAACTTTCTCAGAAAGCTTATTTCTAGTTTCCACCTGTGGATATTTCCTTTGTCACCATAGGCTTCAAGGTGATACAAAATATCCCCTCTAAGATTCCCCAAAAACTGTGCTACCTAACTGATACATGAAAAGAACCGTTTAACTCTGTGAGATGAATTAACACATCACAAATCAGTTTCTCAGAAAGCTTATTTCTACTTTTTCTATGAGGATATTTAGTTTGTCACCATAATTTTCAATATGCTCCAAAGTATCCCATTCCAGATTCGAATAAAACAATGTTAGAAAACTGCTCAATGAAATGAACAGTGTAACACCATGAAATGAATTCAGAAATCAAAAAACAGTTGTCAAAAAGTTTCTTTCTTGTCTTTATCTGAGGATATTTCCTTTTTCACCATAGTCCACAATGCGCTCCCATATATCCCTCAGCAGAATCCACAAAAACAGAGTTAGCAAACTGTTCCATTAAAAGAAAGCTGTAACCCTGTGAGATAAATTCACACATTATGAAGAACTTTCTCAGAAAGCTTCTTTCTAGTTTTTATCTAAGGATATTTTGTTTGTCACCATAGGCTACAATGTGATGAAACGATCCCTTCTCTGATTCCACAAATACAGTGCTACCAAAGTGATCCATGAAAACAATCATGTACCTCTGTCAGATGTTTTCACACATCACAAAACAGTTTCTCAGAAAGCTTCTTTCTGTGTATTATCCGAGCCTATTTTCTTTTTCACTTTAGGCCTCAATGCGCATTCAAATATCTCTTTGCAGATTACATGAAAACTGTGTTAGCAAACTGCTCAATAAAAAGAACAGTGTAACACTGTAAGAGGAATTCAAAAATCACAAAGCAGATTCTCAGAAAGCTTCTTTCTAGTTTCTCTCTAAAGATATTTAGGTTTTCACCATAAACCTCAATACACTCCCAAATATCCCTTTTCAGATTCAATGAAAACAGTGTTAGCAAATGGCTCCAGGAAATGAAAGGCGTAACTCTGTGAGATGAATTCACACATCACAAAGAACTTGTTCAGAAAGCTTCTTTTCAGTTTTTATCTAAGGATATTTCCTTTGTCGACATAGGCTTCAATACGATCCAAAATTTCCCTACTCAGATTTGCCAAAAACAGGGCTAATAAACTGCTCCATGAAAAGAGTCGTGTAGCTCTGTGGGATGAATTCACAAATCACAAAGCCATTGCTCAGACAGCTTCTTTCTAGTTTTTGCCTGAGGATATTTCATTTTTCACCATAAAATTCAATGTGTTCCAAAATATCCCATTGCTGATTCCAAGAAAGCAGTGTTAGCAAGGTGCTCAATGAAAGGTACAGTGTAACTCTGTGAGATGAAATCACATATCATTTTTTCATGTGTCTGTTGGCTGTATGAATGTCTTCTTTTGAGAAATGTCTGTTCATATCCTTTGCCCACTTTTTGATGGGGTTGTTTG
>NW_012116777.1:1032815-1044894 GCF_000951035.1 Colobus angolensis palliatus | reverse complement strand
AAAAAAAAAGTCACATACCGAAATCCAGTTTCTCAGAAAGCTTCTTTCTAGATTTTATCTGGGGATATTTCCTTTTTCAACATAGGCTTCAATGCGCTCCCAAATATCCCTTTGCAGATTACACAAAAAGAGTGTTTTGAAACAGCTCAATGAAAAGGATGGTGTAACTCTGTGAGATAAATTCACACACCACAAAGAAAGTTTCTCAGAAATTTTCTTTCCAGTTTTCGTCTGAGGATATTCACTTTTTCAATATAAGCCTTAATGTGCTCCCCAATATTCCTTTGCAGATTTTATGAAAACAGTGTTAGAAAACTGCTCCATACAAAAAAAATGTGTAACTTTGTGAGATGAACTCACACATCACAAAGAAGTTCCTCAGAAAGATCCTTTCTATTTTTTTTCTGAGGATACTTCCTTTGTCACCATAAGTTTCAATGTGCTCTGAAATATCTGATTGTAGATTCCAAGAAAACAGTATTAGTAAACTGCACAATGTGAAGAACAGTGTAACTCTGTGAGTTCAATTCAAATGTCACAAGGCATTCTCTCAGAAAGCTTCTTTTTGATTTTCATCTGAGGATATTTCCTTTCTCATCATAGGCTTCAATGCGCTCCCAAATATTGTGTTGCAGATTACCCGAAAACAGTGCTCTCAAACTGATCAATGAAAACAATGGTATAACTCTGTGAGATGAATTCACACATCACAAAGTAGTTTCTCAGAAAGATTCTTTCTAGTTTTTGTCTGAGGTTATTTCCTCTGTCACCATAGGCTTCAGTAGGATCCCAAATATCCCTTCTCAGATTCCCCAAAAACAGTGCTACAAAAATGATCAATGAAAAGAGTTGTGTAGCTCTATGAGATGTACTCACAAATCACAATGCAGTTTCTCAGAAAGATTCTTTCTAGTTTTTGTCTGAGGATATTTCCTTTGTCTTCATAAGCTTCAAACTGCTAACAAACAGCTCCATAAAAAGAAATTTGTGACTCTGAGATATGAATTCAGAAATCAGAAAGCATTTTCTCAGAAAGCTTCTTTCTACTTTTGGACTGAAGAGATTTCCTTTGTCACCATAAGCTTCAATGTGCTCCAAAATATCCCATTACAGATTCCAAGAAAACAGAGTTAGCAAACTGCTCAAAGAAAAGAACAGTGTAACTCTGTGAGATGAATTCACATATCACAAAGCAGTTTCTCAGAAAGCTTCTTTCTAGTTTTTTCTGAGGGTATTTCCTTTGTCACCACAGGCTTCAATGCAATTCAAAATATCACTTCTCAGATTCTCCAAAAAGAGTGCTACCAAAGAGCTGCATGAAAAGTGTGCTGCAATACTGTGAGATGGATTCACATATCACAAAGCAGTTTCTCAGAAAGATTCTTTCTAATTTTTATCTGAGGATATTTCGTTTTTCACCATAGGCCTCAACTCATTTCCAAATATCCCTTTGTAGTTTCCACGAAAAGAGTGATAGAAAAATATCTCAATGAAAATAATGGTGTAGCTCTGTGAGATGAATTCACAAATCACAAAGCAGTTTCTCAGAAGTTTCTTTTTGGTTTATATCTGAGGATATATCCTTTGTCATCATAGACTTCAAGATGCTAACAAACATCCTATTGCAAATTCCACAAAAGCAGCGTTATTAATCTGCTCAATGAAAAGAACGGTGTAACTCTGCAAGTTGAATTCACACATCACAAAGCAGTTTCTCAGAAAGCTTCTTTCTAGTTTTTATCTGAGGATATTACCTTTTTCACCATAGGCCTCAATGTGCTACAAAATATCCATTCACAGATTCCATGAAAATAGTGTTATCAAACTGCTCTATGAAAAGAAAGGTGTAAGTCTGAGATGAATCACGCATAATGAATAGGTTTCCCAGAAACCTTCTTTCTAGGTTTTATGTGAGGATATTTCTTTTGTCAATATAGGCTTCAATGTACTCTAAAATATCCCTTCTCAGATTCCCCAAAAACAGTGCTACCAAACTAAAACAAGAAAAGAAATGTGTAACTCTGTGAGATGAGTTCAAAAAACACAAAGGAGTTTCTCATGAAGCTTCTTTCTAGTTTTTGTCTGAGGATATTTTCTTCATCACCATAAGCTTCAATGCACTCTGAAATAATCCATTGCAGATTCCAAAGAAACAGTGTCATCATACTGCTCAATTAAAGGAACAATGAAACTCTGTGAAATGAATTCACACATCACAAAGCAGTTTCTCAGAAAGCGTCTTTTTGGTTTTATCAGAGGATATTTCCTTTGTCACCCTAGGCTTCAATACCCTTCCAAATATCACTTTGCAGATTCCACAAAAAGAATGTTAGGAAACTGATTCATGAAAATTAATATGTAGCTTTGTGAGATGTTTCCTTTATCACCATAGGTGTCAATGCGATCCAAAATATCCTTTCTCAGTTTCCTCAAAAACAGTGTTACCAAATGATCCATGAAAAGAATCGTGGTTTCTCAAAATGCTATTTTCTCGTTTTAATCTGAGGATATTTCATTTTTCACTATTGACCTCAAGGCATTCCCAAATATCCCTTTGCAGATTCCATGAAAACAGTGTTAGCAAACTGCTCCATGAAAAGTAAGGTATAACTCTGTGAGATGAATTCACACATTACAAAGAAGTTTCTCAGAAAACTTCTGTCTAGTTTTTATCTGAGGATATTTTCTTGGTCACCCTAAGCTTCAATGCAATCCTAAATATCTCTTCTCAGATTCCCACAGACAGTGCTTCCAATCTGATCCGTGAAAAGAATTGTGTAGCTCTGTGAGATGAATTCACATATCAGAAAGCAGTTTCTCAGAAAGGTTCTTTCTAGGTTTGACTGAGGATATTTCCTTTTTCGCTATTTGCCTTAAAATGATAGTGAATATCTCTTTGCAGATTCCATGAAGAGTGTTAGGAAACGACTCCATGATAAGAAAGGTGTACATCTGTGACATGAATTCACAGATCACAAAGCAGTTTCTCAGAAAGGTTCTTTTAGGTTCCTGTGTGAGGATATTTCTTTGTCACCATAAGCTTCAATGCACTCCGAAATATCAAATTGCAGGTTCCACGAAAACAGTGTAAGCAAACAGCTCCATGAAAAGTAAGGTGCAACTCTGTGACAAGAATTCAAACATCACAAACTACTTTCTCATAAAGCTTGCTTTGAGATTTTATCTGAGGATATTCCCTTTGTCAGTGTAGGCTTCAATCTGATTCAAAATATCCCTTCTCAGATTCCTCAAAAACGGTGCCAACAAACTGCTCCATGAGAAGATTCAGGAATCACAAAGCAGTTTCTCAGAAAGTTTCTTCCTAGTTTTGGTCTGAGGATATTTCCATCATCACCATAAGTTTCAATGCACTCTGAAGTATCCTGTTGCAGATTCCAAGAAAACAGTGTTATCAAACTGCTCAATGAAAGGAAGAGTGTAATTCTGTGAGATGAATTCACACATCACAATGCAGTTTCTCAGAAGTTTCTTTTTGGTTTTTATCTGAGGATTTTTTCTCTGTCACCATAGGCTTCAATGTGCTCCAGAATGTACTATTGAATATTTCACGAAAACATTGTTATCAAACTGCTCAATGCAAATAACAGTGTAACTCTGTAAGATGAATTCACACATCACAAAGTAGTTTCTCAGAAAGCTTCTTTCTAGTTTTAATCCGAGAATATTTCCTTTTTCACCATAGGTCTGAAAGCGTTCCAAAATATCCCTTTGCAAATTTCACTAATACACTGTTAGCAAACTGCTCCATGAAAGGAAATGTGAATCTCTGTGAGATAAATTCACACATCACAAAGCAGTTTCTCAGAATGTTTCTTTCTAGTTTCTATCTGAGGATATTTCCTTTGTCAGAATAGGCTTCAATGCAGTCCAAAATATCCCTTCTCAGATTCCCCAAAATCAGTGCTACCAAACTGCTCCATGAAAAGAATCATGTAACTCTGTGAGATGAATTCACAAATCACAAAGCAATTTCTCAGAAATATTCTTTCTAGATTTTGGTTGAGAATATTTCCCTTTTCACCATAGGCCTTAATGGACAGGGCAATATCCCTTTGCATATTCCACGAAAACAGTGTTAGCAAAGTGCTCCATGAAATGAAAGGTGCAAATTTGCGAGATGAATTCACACGTCACAAAGCAGTTTCTCAGAAAGCTTCCTTTTGGTTTTTGTCTGAGAATATTTCTTTTGCAACCATTGGCTTGAATGTGCTCCCAAATATCCTATTGCAGGTTCCACGAAAACAGTGCTGTCAAACTGCTCAGTGAAACGCCTGTGTATCCCTATGAGATGAATTCACCCATCCAAAAGTAGTTTCTCAGAAAGCGTGTTTCTAATTTTTACCTGAGGATATTTCCTTTTCCACCATAGGCTTCGATGCACTCCCAAATATCCCTTTTCAGACACCACAAAAACAGTGATGTCACAGTGCTCCCTCAACAGAAACGTTTAGCCCTATGAGATGAATGAAAACATCACAAAGGAGTTTCTCCAAAAGCTTCTCTCCAGTTTTTACCTGAAGAATTTTCTTTTTTCATATTAGGCCTCTATGCTCCCCCAAATATCGCTTTTCAGTTTCCCCAAAAACAGTGCTACCAAACTGTGCAATGAAAAGAAAGGTGGAACTCTGTGAGATAAATTCACCCATCACAAAGAAGTTTCTCAGAAAGCTTCTTTCTAGTTTTAATCTGAGGATATTTCCTTTTTCACCATTGGATTCAATGTGCCCCCAAATAACTTTTCTCAGATACCACAACAACAGTGTTGCCGAACTGCTCAATCAACAAGAAGGTTAAACTCTATGAGGTGAATACACACATCACAAAACTGTTTCTCGTAAAGCTTCTCTCCAGTTTTTACCTGATATTATTTCTTTTTCCAGCATAGGCCTCTAGGAGCTCCGAATATCCCTTTGCAGATTCCATAAGAACAGGGCTGCCAAACTGCTCAAAGAAAACATATGTGGAACTCTGTCTGATGAATTCACCCATCACAAAGAAATTTCTCAGAATGCTTCTTTCTAGTTTTTATCTCAGGATATTTCCTTTTCCATCATTGGCTTCCATGGGCTCCCAAATATCCCTTCTCAGACACAACAGAAACAGTGATGACAAGCTGCTCCCCAAAGAGAAAGCTTTACCTCTATGAGATTAATGCATGCATCACAAAGAAGTTATCAGAAACTTTCTCTCCAATTTCAACCTGAAGATATTTCCTTTTTCAACACTGGCATCTATCTGCTCTCAAAAATCCCTCTCCATATTCCATAAAAGCAGTGCTATCAACCTGCTCAATGAAAAGAAAGATTTAACTCTGTGAGATGAATTCACTCATCACAAAACAGTCTCTCAGAAAGCTTCTTTCGATTTTTTATCAGAGCATATTTCCTTTTTCACCATAGTCTTCTGTGTGCTACGAATATCACTTTGTAGATTCCACAAAATAGGGTTACCAAACTGCTCAATTAAAATAAAGATTTACCTCTGGGAGATGAATTCAACCATCACAATGAAATTTCTCAGAAAGCTCTTTTCCAGTTTTTACTGTGCATATTTACTTTTCCACCCTCAGCCTCAATGTGCTCCCAAATATCACTACTCAGACACCATAAAAAAGTTTTTATCTGCAGTTATTTCCTTTTTCACCATAGGCCTCCATAATATCCCTTTGCAGATTCCATGAAAACGGTGCTACCAAACTGCTCAAAGAAAAGAAAGGTGTAACTGTGTCTGATGAATTCACCCATCACAAAGAAGTATCTCTGAAAGCTCCTTTCTAGTTTTTATCTGTGAGTATTTACTTTTCCATCATTAGCCTCAATGCACTCCCAAATATCCCTTCTCAGACACCACAAATACAGTGATGCCAATCTGCTCAATCAACAAAATGGTTTATCTATATGAGGTGAATACACATATCACAAAACAGTTATTCAAAACCTTGTCTCCAGTTTTGATCTGAAGATTATTCCTTTTTCATCATAGACCTTTATGAGTTCCCGAAAATCCTTTTGCATATTACACAAATACAGTGCTACCAAACTGCTCAATAAAAAGAAAGGTGTAACTCTGTACAGTGCATTCATCCATCACAAAGCAGTTTCTCAGAAAGCTTCTTTCTAGTTTTTATACGATGATTTTCCTTTGTCACTGTAAGCTTCAATGTGCTCCAAAATATCAGATTGCAGATTCCAAGAAAACAGTGTAGGCAAAATGCTAACTGAAAAGAAAGTTGCAACTCTGTAAGATGAATTCCCACATCACAAAAATCTTTCTCAGAAAGTTTCTTTCTAGTTTTCATCTGAGGATATTTCTTTTGTCACCATAAGGTTCAATGTGCTCAGAAATATCCCATTGCAGAATCCAAGAAGAGTGTTAGCAAACTGTTAAATGAAAAGAACAGTGTAACTCCGTGAGATGAATAGCCATATCACAAAGCAGTTATTCTGAAAGCTTCTTTTTGGTTTTTATCTGAGGATATTTCATTTTTCAACATAGGATTCAATGTGCTCCCAAATAACCGTTAGCAGATTCCAAGAAAACAGTGTTAGAAATCTGCTCAATGAAAAGAAAGGTGTGACTCTGTGAGATGAATTCACACATCATGAAGAAGTTTCTTAGAAAGATTCTTTCTAGTTTTTATCTCTGGGTGCTTCCTTTATCGAGGTAGGCCTCAATGCACTCTCAAATATCCCTTTGCTGTTTCCATGTAAACAGTGTCAGCAAACTGCTTCATGAAAAGAAAGCTGTAACTGTATGAGATCAATTCACACATCACAAAGAGCATTCTCAGAAAGCTTCTTTCTAGTTTTTATCTGAGGATATTTCCTTTGTCTCCATAGGCTTCAATGTGATCCAAAATATCCCTTCTCAGATACCCCAAAAACCGTGATACCAAAATACTGCATGAAAAGAATCCTTTAACTCTGTGAGATGAATTCACACATCACAAAGCATTTCCTCAGAAACCTTCTTTCTTGTTTTTACCTGAGGGTATTTCCTTTGTCACCCTAAGCTTCAATGCACTCCAAAATATCTCATTGCATATTCCAAGAAAACACTGTTAGGAAACTGCTCAATGGAAAGAACAGTGTAACTCTGTGAGATCAATTCACACATCACAAAGTCGTCTCACAGAAAGCATCCTTATAGTTTTATCTGAGGATATTTTATTTTTCACCATAGGCCTCAGTGCGCTCCCAAAGATTCCTTTGCAGATTCCATGAAAACAGTTTTAGCAAACTGCTCCAAGAAAAGAAAGCTGTAATTCTGTGAGATGAACTCACACATCACAAAGAACTTTCTCAGAAAGCTTCTTTCCCGTTTTTATCTGAGGATATTTCCTTTGTCACCATAGGCTTCAAAAACAGAGCTACCAAATTGCTCCATGAAAACAGAGGTGTAACTCTGTGAGATGCATTCAAACATCAGAAAGTTGTTTCTCAGAAGGCTTCCTTCTAGTTTTTAACTGAAGATATTTCCTTTATAGCCATATTCCTCAATGGGCTCCCAAACATCCCATTGCAGAATAAACGAAAATGTGTTAGCAAACTGATGAATGAAAAGAACAGTGTAACTCTGTGAGATGAATTCACACATCACCAGGAACTTTCTCAGAAAGCTCCTTTTGGTTTTTATCTGAGGATATTTCCTTTGTCACCATAAACTTCAATGTGCTCCCACATATAATATGTCAGATTCCACAAAAACAGTGGTATCAAACTGCTCAATGAAAAGAACAATGTAACTTTGTGATATGAATTCACACATCACAAAGCAGTTTCTCAGAAAACTTCCTTTTCATTTTTATATGAGGATATTTCCCTTTTCATTATACACCTCAATGGGCTCCCAAATATCCCTTTGCAGATTACACAAAAACAGGGTTAGAAAACTGCTCCATGAAAAGAAAGGTGTAACTCTGTGAGATGAATTCACACATCACAAAGAACATTCTCAGACAGCTTCTTTCTAGTTTTTAACTAAGGATATTTCCTTTGTCACCATAGGCTTCAAGGCGATCCAAAATATCTGTTGTGAGATTCCGGAAAGGCAGTACTACCGAGTGATCCATGAAAAGAATCATGTAATTCTGTGAGATGTGTTAACACATCACAAAGCAATTTCTCAGGAAACGTCTTTCTAGTTTTTATATGAGGATATTTCTCTTGTCACCATAAGATTCAACGCACTCTGAAATATCCCATTCCAGATTCCAAGAAAACAGTGTTAGCAAACTGCTCCATAAATATAACAGTGTAACTCTGTGATACTAATTCACACATCACAAAGTAGTTTCTCAGAAAGATTCTATCTACTTTTTATCTGAGGATATGTCCTTTTTCACTGTAGGACTCAATGCACTCCCAAATATCCCTTTGTTGATTCCAAGAAAATAGTGTTAGGAAACTGCTCCATGAAAGGAAAGGTGTAACTCTGTGAGACGAATTCACAAATTACAAAGCAGTTTCTCAGAAACCTTCTTTCTAGTGTTTGTATCAGGTAATTTCCTTTCTCTCCATAAGCTTCAATGTGCTCTGAAATTACATATTCCAAGAAAAAAGTGTTAGAAAACTGCTAATGAAATGAACAATGTAACTCTGTGAGATAAATCCACACATCACAAAGCAGTTTCTCCGAAAGCATCTTTTTGGTTTTTATCTGAGAATATTTCCTTTGTAACCATAGGCTTTAATATGATCCTAAATATCCTATTGCAGATTCCCCCAAAACAGTGTTATCAAACTGCTCTATGAAAGCAGGAGTGTACCTATGTGAGATGAATTCATATATCACAAATAAGGTTCTTATAAAGCTTCTTTCTGGTTTTTATCCGAAGATATTTCTTTTGTCCCCATAGGCTTCAAAGCAATCCAAAATATCCCTTCTCAGATTCCCCAAAAATAGTGCTGTCAAACTGATCCATGAAAACAATGGAGTATCTCTGTTAGGTGAATTGACGCATTACAAAGCGGTTTCTCTGAAAGCTTCTTTCTAGTTTTTATAGGAGAATATTTCCTATGTCACCATAAGCTTCAATAAACTCTGAGATATCCCATTGTAGATCCCAAGAAAACAGTGTTAACAAACTGCTCAAAGAAAAGTATAACTCCACGAGATGAGTTAACACATTATGAACAAGTTTCTCAGAAAGCTTCTTTCTCGTTTTTTTATCTGAGAATATTTCCTTTCTCACCATAGGCCTCAACACGCTCCCAAATATCCCTTTGCAGATTCCGTGAAAACAGTGTTACCACACTGCTCAATGAATAGAAAGGCATAACCTTGTGAGGTGAATTCACAAATCACAGAAATGTTTCTCATAAAGCCTCTTTCTAGTTTTTATCTGAGGATAATTCCTGTATTATCATAGGTTTAAATGCAATCCAAAATATCCCTTCTCAGATTCCCCCAAAACAGTGCTACCAAACTGTTCCACAAAAAGTGTGGTGTAGCTCTGTGAGATGAATTCATACAACACAAAGCAGTGTCTTTGAAAGCTTCTTTCTAGTATTTATCTGAGGGTATTTCCTTTTCCACCATATTCCTCAATGTGCTACTGAATATCCCATTGCAGATTCCACAAAAAAGGTGTTGGCAAACTTCCCAATGAAAAGAACAGTGTAATTCTGTAAGATGAATTCACACAGAACAAAGTAGTTTCTCAGAAAGCTTCTGTCCATTTTTTATCTGAGGATATTTCCTTTTACACCATAGGCATCAAGGCACTCCGAAATATCCCTTTGTGGATTCCACAAAAAGAGTGATATCAAACTACTCCATGAAAAGTAACGTGTAACTCTGTGAGACAAACTGACACACATATCACAAAGAAGTCTCTCAGAGACCTTCTTTCTAGTCTTTGAGAATATTTTCTTTGTCATGGTAGGCCTAAATGGGATTCAAAACTACCTTTCTCAGATTCGCAAAAAACAGTGTTACCAAACTTCTCCATAAAAAGAATGGTGTAAATCTGAAATAAAATAAAAAATCACAATGTATTTTATCAAGCAACTCATTTCTAGTTTTTGTCTGTGGATTTTTCTTTTACACTATAGGCTTCAATGCACTCCCAAATGTCCCTTCAAGGATTCCATGAAAACAGTGTTAGCAAAGTGTTCCATGAAAAGAAAGATGTAAAGCTTTGAGGTGAATTCACACATCACAAATAATTTCTCAGAAAACAATATTTGTGGTTTTTATCTGAGGATATTTCCTTTGTCACCATAAGCTTCAATGCACACCCAAATATCCCTTCTCCGATTTCCCAAATACAGTTCTACCATACTGCTCCATGAAAAGAATGGGGTACCTCTGTGAAATGAATTCAGACATCACATAGCTGTTTTTCAGTTATTATCTGAGGATATTTCCTTTTTCACCATATTCCTCTATGGGCTCCTGAATATCTGATTGCTAAAAGTTTGTTAGCAATCTTTTCAATGAAAAAAAGTTGTAAATTTGAGAGATGAATTCACACAACACAAAGAAGTTTCACAGAAATCTTGTTTTTGGTTTTTATCTGAGGTTACTTCCTTTGTCACCAGAGGCTTCAATGCACTCCAACATATACTATTGCAGGTTCCACAAAATCAGTGTTATCAAACTGCTCAATGTCAAGAACAGTGTAACACTGTAAGATGAATTTACACATCACAATGCAGTTTCTCAGAAACCTTCTTTCTAGTTTCTAACTGAGGATGTTTCCTATTTCACCATAGGCCTCAAGGTACTCCCAAATATCACTTTGCACATTCCACGAAAACAGTGTTATCAGTCTGCTCCATGAAAAGGAAGGTGTACCTCTGTGGGAACGATTCACACATCACAAAGCAGTTTCTCAGAAAGCTTCTTTCTAGTTTTTATCTGAGGATATTTCCTTTGTCAACATAAGCTCCAAAGTAATCCCAAATATCGCCTCCCAGATTCCCAAAAAACAGTGTTACCAAACATCTCCATGAAAAGTATCATGTTACACTGTGAGATGAATTCACAAATCACAAAACAGTTTCTCAGAAAGCTTCTATCTAGTTTTTTTATGAGGATATTTCCTTTGTCACCATAAGCTTCAATGCACTCCAAAATATCCCATTGCAGATTGCAAGAAATCAGTGTTAGCAAACTGCTCAATGAAAAGAACACTGTCACTCTGTGAGGTGAATTCACCAATCAAAAAGCAGTTTCTCAGAAAGCTTCTTTTACGTTTTTTGTCTGAGGGTATTTCCTTTGTCACCATAGGCTTCAATTCCTTACCAAATATCCTGTTCCAGATTCCATGAAAACAGTGTTAGCAAACTGCTCCCTGAAAATAAAAGGGTTACTCGGTGAGATGAATGTACACATCACAAAGAAGTTTCTCAGAAATCTTCTTTCTAGTTTTTATCTGAGGATATTTCCTTTGTCACCAAGGACTTCAATGTGATACAAAATAACCCTTTTCAGATTCCCCAAAAACAGCATTACCAAACTGTTCCATGAAAAGAAAAATGTAACTCTGTGAGATGAATTCACACATCACAAAGTAGTTTCACAGAAAGCTTCTTTTTGTTTTGTTTCTGAGGATATATCCTTTGTCACCATAGGCTTCACTGTGCTTCAAAATATCCTCCTGCAGATTCCACGAAAACAGTGTTAGCAAAATGGTTCATGAAAAGTGTGGTTTAAGTGTGTGAGGTGAAATCACACATCACAAAACAGATTCTCAGAAAGCTTCTTTCTACTTTTTATCTGAGAATATTTACTTTTTCACCATAGGTCTCAACTCGCTCCCAAATATCACATTGCAGATTCCAAGAAAACAGAGGTTACAAACTACTCTATGAAAAGAAAGGGGCCAGGTGCAGGGTCTCAAGCCTGTAATCCCGGCACTTTGGGAGGCCGAGATGGGCGGATCACGGGGTCAGGAGATCGAGACCATCCTGGCTAACACAGGGAAATCCCGTCTCTATTAAAAAATACAAAAAACTAGCTGGGCGAGGTGGCGGGCGCCTGTAGTCCCAGCTACTCGGGAGGCTAAGGCAGGAGAATGGCGGGAACCCAGGAGGTGGAGCTTGCAGTGAGC
>NW_012116777.1:1019158-1032765 GCF_000951035.1 Colobus angolensis palliatus | reverse complement strand
AAAAAAAAAAAAAGAAAAGAAAGGTGTTACTCCGTGAGGTGAATACACACTTCATGTATAAGTTTCTCAGAAAGCTTATTACTAGTTTTTATCTTCTCTATTTCCTTTGTCACCATAGGCTTCAATGTGATCCAAAATATCCCTTCTCAGATTCCCCAAAAACATGCTATCAAATTGCTCCATGGAAAGTGTCAGGAAACACTGTGAGATGAGTTCACGAATCAGAAGGTAGTTTCTCAGAAAGATTCTTTATTTTTTTATATTAGGATACTTCCTTTTTCACTGTAGGCCTCAACACACTAGTGAATATCCCTTTGCAGATTACATAAAACCAGTGTTACCAAATTGCTCCATGAAAAGAAACATGTAAATCTGTGAGATGAGTTCACACATCACAAAGCAGTTTCTCAGAAAGCTGTCTTTTGTTTTTTGTCTGAGGATATTTCCTTTGTCGCTATAGGCTTCAATGACACCCAAAGTATCCCTTCTTAGATACCTCCAAAACAGTGCTAGCAAACTGATGCATGAAATGAATTGTGTAACTCTTTGATATGAATTAAAACATCACAAAACGGTTTCTCAGAATGTTTCTTTCTAGTTTTTATCTGAGGATATTTACATTTTCACCATAGGCCTCAATGTGTTCTCGAATATCCCATTGCAGATTCCACAAGAAAAGTGTTAGTAAACTTCTCAATTAAAAGAACTGTGTAACTCTGTGAGATGAAATCCCACATCACTAATAAATTTCTCAGAAAATTTATTTCTAGCTTTTATCTGAGGATATTTTCTTTGTAACAATAGGCTTCAATGTGATGAAAATCATCCCTCCTTAGATTCCCCAAAAACAGTGCTACCAAACTGCTTCATGAAAATAATGGTGTAACTCAGTGAGCTGAATTCACACACCACAAACCTGTTTCTTAGAAAGCTTCTTTCTAGTTTTTCTATAAGGATGTTTCCTTTTTCAAAATAGGCCTCAATGCACTCCCGAATACACCACTGCAGATTTCAGGAAAAAAATGTTAACAAACTTCTCAACGAAAGGAATGGTGTAACACTGTGAGATGAATTCACACGTCACAAAGAAGTTTCACAGAAATCTTTTTTTGGTTTTTATCTGAATATATTTCCTTTGTCACCATAAGCCTCAATGCGCTCCCAAATATCTTATTGCAGATTCCATGTAAACAGTGTTATCAGACTGCTCAATGAAAAGAACAGTATAATTCTGTAAGATGAATTCACACATCACAAAGCAGTTTCTCAGAATGTTTCTTTCTAGTTTTTATATAAGGATATTTCCTTTTTCAGTACAGGCCTCAGTGCACTCCGAAATATCCCTTTGCAGATTCCATAAAAACCATGTTAGCAAACGGCACCATGGAAAGAAAGGGGTAACTCTGTGAGGTTAATTAATACATCTCAAAGAATATCTCAGAAAGCTTCTTTCTGGTTTTTCTCTAAGGATATTTCCTTTTTCAAAATAGGCCTTAATGCACTCCCGAATACACCATTGCAGATTTCAGGAAAAAAGTGTTAGCAGACTTCTCAATGAAAGGAATTGTGTAAAACTGTGAGGTGAATTCACACGTCACAGAGAAGTTTTACAGAAACCTTCCTTTGGTATTTATCTGAGTATATTTCCTTTGTCACCATAGGCTTCATTGCAATAGAAAATAACCCTTCTCTGATTCCCCAAAAACAGTGCTACAAAACTGATCCATGAAAAGAATTATGTAAACTCTGAAATGAATTAAGACATCACAAAACAGTTTCTCAGAAAGCTCCTTTCTAGTTTTTGTCTGAGGATATTTCCTTTGCCACTAGAGGCTTCAATGCAATCCAAAATATCCCTTCTCAGATTCCCCAAAAGAGTGCTAACAAACTGCATCATCAAAATAAAGGTGTAACTCTGTGAGATGAATTCACACATCACAAGCAGTTTCACAGAAAGCTTATTTTTTCTTTTGTCTGAAAATATTTCCTTTGCCACCAAAGGCTTCAATATACTCCAAAATATCCTATTGCAGATAGCATGGAAACAGTGTTAGCAAACTGCTGCATGAAAAGAGTGCTGTAACTCTGTGAGATGAATTCACACATCACAAAGCAGTTTCTCAGAAAGCTTCCCTTAGTTTTTACCTGGGGACATTTCCTTTTTCATCATAGGTCTCAACTCACTTCCAAATATCACTTTGTAGACGCCACAAAAACAGTGTTAGCAAGTAGCTCCATGAAAAGAAAGGTGTTACTCTGTGAGATGAATATACACATCACAAATAAGTTTCTCAGAGAGTTTCTTGCTAGTTTTTATCTGATTATATTTCCATTGTCACTCTAGGCTTCAATGCAATCAAAAATATCCCATCTCAGATTTCCCAAAAACAGTGCTACCAAACTGTTCCATGAAAAGAATGCTGTAACTCAGTGAGATGAATTCACACATCACAAAGCTGTTTCTCAGGCCACTTCGTTCTAGATTTTATCTTCGGATATTTCTTTTTTTTCCATATTCCACAATGCTCTCCAGAATGTCCCATTGCAGATTCCATGAAAAAAGGTTTAGAAAACATCTCAATGAAAAAAACGGGGTACATCTGTGAGATGAATTCACACATCACAAAGTAGTTTCACAGAAAGCTTTTGTTTGATTTTAATCTGACGATATTTCCTCTTCACCATAGGTCTAAATGCACTCACAAATATCCATAGGCAGATTCCATGAACACAGTGTGAGCAAATGGCTCCATGAAAAAAAGTTGTATCTCTGTGAGGTGAAATCACACATCACAAAGAACCTTTTCAGAAATCTTCTTTCTAGTTTTTATCTGAGGATATTTCCTTTGTAACCATAGGCTTCGATGCAATTCCAAATATCCCTTCTGAGATTCCCCAAAAACAGTGCAACCAAACTGCTCCATGAAAAGAGCAGTGTAACTCTGTAAGATGAATTCACACATCACAAAGCATTTTCCTAAAAAGCTTCTTTCTAGTTTTTTACTGAGAATATTTTCTTTTTCAACACAGACCTCAACTCGCTCCCAAATATCCCTTTGTAGGTTATACAAAAACAGTGTTAGCAAACTGCTCCAAGAAAAGAATGGTGTTACTCTGTGAGATTAATACACACATCACAAAGAAGTTTTTTTGAAAACTTCTTTCTAGTTTTAAACTGAGAATATTTCCTTAGTCACCTTAGGTTCCAATGCAATCCAAAATATCCCTTCTCAGACTCCCCAAAAACAGTGTTAAAAAAGTGCTCCATGAAAAGAATGGTGTATCTCTGCGAGACGAATTGACACATAATAAAGTGGTTTCTCAGAAAGCTTCTTTACAGTTTTTATCTGAGGATATTTCCTTTTCAAACATATTCCTCAATGAACTCCGGAATATCCCACTGCAGATTAAAGAAAAATGTTTTAGCAAACTTCTCAATGAACGGAACGTTGTGAAGGTATGAGATTAATTGACACATCACAAAGGAGTTTCACAGAAAGCTTCTTTTTGGTTTTGATTGGAGTATATTACCTTTGTCAAAATAGACTTCAATGCACTCCCAAATATCCTACCTATTACAGATTTCAAGAAAACAGTGTTATCAAACTGCTCAATGAAAATTACAGTTTGACACTGTGAGATGAATTCACACATCATAAAGCAGTTTCCCAAAAAGTTTCTTTCTAGTTTTCATCTGAGGATATTTCCTTTTCCACTATAGGCCTGAAAGTGCTCACAAATATCCCTTTGCAGATTCCACGAAAACAGTGTTAGCAATCTGCTCCATGAAAAGAAAGTTGTTACTCTGTCAGATGAATACATACATCACAAGAGTCTTCTCAGAAAGCTTCTTTCTAGTTTTTATCTGAGGATACATCCTTTGTCATCATAGGCTTCAATGCAATCAAAAATATCTCTTCTCTGATTCCCCTAAACAGTGCTTCCAAACTGCTCCATGAAAACAGACAGGTAACTTTGTGAGATGAATTCACAAATCACAAAACAGTTTGTCAGAAAGTTTCCTACTAGTTTTTGTCTCAGGATATTTCCTTTGTCACTCTAAGATTCAATGTGCTCCAAAATATCCTATTGCAGATTCCAAGAACACAGTGTTAGCAAACTACTCAATGAAAAGAACAGTGTAACTGTGTGAAATGAATTCACCCATCACAAAGCAGTTTCTCCAAAAACTTCGTTTTGGTTTTTATCTGAGTATATTTCCTTTTTCACCATAGGCTTCAATGTGATCCAAATTATCCCTTCTCAGACCCCCAAAATCAGTGCTACCAAACTTCTCCATGAAACGAATCATGTAACCCTGTGAGCTGAATTACCACATCACCAAGCGATTCCTCAGGAAGCTTCTTTCTAATTTTTATCTGAGGGCATTTTCTTTTCCAACATAGGCTTCAATGCACTCTCAAATGCCCCTTCTCAGACAGCACTAAAACAGTGATACCAAAGTGCTTCCTCAATAGAAACGTTTAACTCTATGAGACGAATGCACACATCACAAAGGAGATTCTTAGAAAGCTTCTCCCCAGTTTTTAACCTGAAAATATTTCATTTCTCACCACTGGACTCTGTGCACTCCCGAATATCCCTTTGCAGATTCCACAAAAACCATGTTACCAAACTGCTCCATGAAAGGAAAGATGTAATTCTGTGAGATGGATTCACCCATCACAAAGCAGTTTCTCATAAAGCTTCTTTCTAGTTTTAATCTGAGGATATTTCCTTTTGAAGCACATAGGCTTCAATTTGCTCCCAAATATCTGTTCTCAAATACCACAAAACAGTGATACCCAACTGATCAATCAACAAAAAGGTTAAACTCTATGTGATGAATACACCCACCATAAAACCCTTTCTCAAAAATCTTCTCTCCAGTTTTTATGTGAAGTTATTTCCTTTTTCATTGTAGGCCTATAGGAGCTCCCGAATATCCCTTTAAAACACTGTTAGCAAACTGCTCAAAGAAAACAACAGTGTAACTTGGTGTGATGAATTCACCCATCAGAAAGAAATTTCTCAGAAAGCTTCTTTGTAATTTTCATCTCAGAATATTTCCTTTTCCACCGTCAACTTCGATGCACTCCCAAATGCCCTTTCTCAGACACCACAAAAACAGTGCTACCAAACTGATCCATAAAAAGAATCATGTAACACTGGATGATGACTTCATCACAAAGCTGTTTCTCAGAAAGCTTCTTTCTAGTTGTCATACGAGTATATTTCCTTTGTCACCATCAGCATCAATGCACTTCGAAATATCCCATTGCAGATTTCAAGAAAACAGTGTTAGCAAAGTGCTCAAAGAAGAGAATGGTGTAACTCTGCGACATGAGTTCACACATTACAAAGCAGTTTCTCAGAAGGCTTCCTTTTGGTTTTTATCTGAGGATATTTCTTTGCCACCAGAGGCTTCAAAGTGATACAAAATATCCCTTCTTGGACACCACAAAAGGAGTGATTTCAAAGGGCTCCCTCAACAGAAACGTATAGCTCTATGAGACAAATGCACACATCACAAAGACATTTCCCTGAAAACTTCTCTCCAGTTGTTACCTGAAGAATTTTGTTTTTTCACCTTAGGCCTCTACAAGCTCCTAAATTTCCCTCTGTAGATTCCACAGGAAGAGTGCTAAAGAACTGTTCCATGAAAAGAATGATGTAACTGTGAGATAAATTGACCCATCATAAAGCAATTTCTCAGGAAGCTTCTGTCTAGCTTTTACCTGAGAATATTTCCGTTTCCACTATAGGTTTCAATACCCTCCCAAATATCACTTCTCTTCTTTCTAGTTTTCTATGAGGATATATCCTTTGCAATCATAAGTTTCAATATGCGCTATGAAATATCAGAATGCAGATTCCAAGACAAGAGTGTAAGCCAACTGCTAAATGCAAGGAACAGTGTAACTCTGTGAGAAGAATTCACACATCACTGAGCAGTTTCTCAGAAAGCTTCTTTTCAGTTTTTATTTGAATATATTTTCTTTTTCACCATAGGCCTCAATACACTCCCGAATATCCTACTGAAGATTCCATGAAAACAGTGTTATCAAACTGCTTTATGAAAACAACAGTGTAACACTGTGAGACGAATATACACAGCATGAAGTGTTCTCTCAGAAAGTTTCTTTCTAGTTTTAATCAGAGGATATTTCCATTTTCACCATAGGCTTGAATGTGACTGAAAATATCCCTTCTCAGACTCCCCAAAATAGTGCTACCAAACCGTTCCATGAAAAGAATGGTGTAACTCTGTGAGACGAATTCACATATCATAAAGATGTTTCTCAGAAATCTTCTTTCAAGTTTTTATCTGAGGACATTTCGTTTTTCAATGTAGGCCTCCATGTGCTCCGGAATATCCCATTGCAGATTCCATGAAAACAGTGTTAGCAAACAGCTCCATGAAAAGAGAGGTGTACTTCTGTGAGATGAATTCACGTGCCACAAAGCGGTTTCCCAGAATGATTGTTTCTAGTTATTGTATGAGGATATATCATTTTTCAACATAAGCTTCAATGCTCTGTGAAATATCAGAATGCAGATTCCAAGACAACAATGAAAGCAAACTGCTCAATGCAATGAAGAATGTATCTCTGGGAGAGGAAGTCACACAGTACAAAGCAGTTTCTCAGAAAGCTTCTTTTTAGCTTTTATCTGAGGATATTTCCTTTTTCACCATAGTCCTCAATGAGCTCTCAAATATCCTATTGCAGACTCCACGAAAAGAGTGTTATCAAACTTCTTAATGCAAACAACAGTGTAACTCTGTGAGATAAATTCATAAATCACAAAGTGGCTTCTCAGAAAACTTGTTTCTAGTTCTTATGTGAGGATATTTCCCTTGTCACCATAGGCTTCAATGCGACCCAAAATATCCCATCTCATATTCCCCAAAAACAGTGCTACCATAGTGTTCCATGAAAAGAATGGTGTAACTCTGTGAGACAAATTCACGTATCACCAAGATGTTTCTCAGAAAACGTCTTTCTAGTTTTTATCTGAGGATATTTCCTTTTTCACCATATTCCTCAATGCACTCATGAATATCTGGAGGGAAATTAAATGAAAAAGTGTTAGCAAACTTCTCCATGAAAAGAAAGGTGTAACTCTGTGAGATTAATTCATATATCACAAAGAACTTTCTCAGAGCTTCTTTCTAGTTTTCATCTGAGGATATTTCCTTTATCACCGTAGACTTCAATGTGATCTAAAATATCCCTTCTCAGATTCCCCAAAAACAGTGCTACTAAACTATTCCACGAAAAGAGTGGTGTAACTCTGTGAGAAGAATTCACATATCACAAAGATGTTTCTCAGAAATTTTCTTTCTAGTTTTCATCTGAGGATATTTCCTTTTTCACCATTATCCTGTTGGCACTCCCGAATATCCCATTGCAGTTTAAATGAAGAAAGTGGTAGCAAATATGTCTTTGAGATGAAGTCACACATCACAAAGCAGTTTCACAGTAAGTTTCTTTTGGGTTTTATCTGACGATATTTCCTGTGTGTACATAGGATTCAATGCACTCCCAGATATCCTATTACAGATTCCACAAAAACAGTGTTATCAAACCGCTCAATGAAAAGAATGGTGTAACTATGTAAGATGAATTCAGACATTTTTAAACTGTTTCTCAGAAGCATACATTCTAGTTTTTATCTGAGGATATTTCCTTTTTCACTATAAGCCTCAATGTGCTCCAGATTATCTCATTTGCAGATTCCATTAAAACAGTTTTAGCAAACTTCTCCAGCAAAGGAAAGGTGTAGCTCTGTAGGATGAATTCACACATCATAAAGAACTTTCTAAGAAAGCATTTTTCTATTTTTTTCCAGAGGATATTTCCTATGTCACCATCAACTTCAATGGGATCCAAATACCCATGAATAGAATTGTTAAACTCTGAGATGAATTCACAAATCACAAAGCAGTTTCTCAGAAATCTTCTTTCTAGTTTTTGTCTGCGGATATTTCCTTTGCCACCAAAGAGTTCAATGCAGTCCCAAATATCCTATTGCAGATTCCACAAAGACAGTGTGAGCAAACTGCCGAATGAAAAGTACAATGTAACTCAGTGAGATGAATTCACACATCACAAGGCAGTTTCTCAGAAAGCTTCTTTTTGGTTTTTATCTGAGGATATTTTCTTTGTCACCATAGGCTTCAATTCACTCACAAATATCCTATTGCAGATTCCACAAAAGCAATGCTACCTAACAGCTCAGTTAATAGAATGGTGTAACTCTGTGAGATGAAATCACATATCAGAATTCAGTTTCTCAGAAAGCTTCTTTCTAGTTTTTATTTGAGGATATTTCCTTATTCACTATAGATCTCAATTCAATCCCAAATATCCCTTTGCGAATTCCACGAAAACAGTGTTAGCAAACTGCTAAATCAAAAGAACAGTGTAGCTCTGTCAGATGAAATCACACATCACAAAGTAGTTTCTCAGAAAGCTTCTTTCTAGTTTTTATCTGAGTACATTCCCTTTTTCTCCATAAGCATCAATGTGCTAGCAAATATTCCTTTACAGATTCCAAGAAAACAGTGCAAGAAAACTGCTCCATGAAAAGAGAGGTATAACTCTGTGAGATGAATTCACACATTCCAAAGAACTTTTTCAGAAAGCTGTTTTCTAGTTTTTATCTGAGGATATTTTCTTTGTCACCATGGGTTGCAATGCGTTCCAAAATATCCCTTCTAAGATTCCCCAAAAACAGTGCTAACAAATGACTACATGAAAAGGATCGGGTAACTCTGTGAAATGAATTCACACATCAGATAGAATTTTCATAGAAAGCTTCTTTCTAGTTTTTATAAGAGGGTATTTCTTTTGCCACCTTCAGCTTCAAAGCACTCTAAAATAACCCTTTGCAGATTCCACGAAAACAGTGTTAGCAAACTGCTCAATGAAAACAATGGTGTAAATCTGTGAGATGATTTCACACATCCAAAGCAGTTTCTCACAAAGCTTCTTTCTAGTTTTTTCTGAGGATATTTCCGTTTCCACCATAGGCCTCAATACACTCCCAAACATCCCTTTGTAGATTCCACAGGAACAGTGTTAGCAAACTGCTCAATAAAAAGAACGTTGTAATTTTGTGAGATGAATTCACACATCACACAGCAGTTTCTCAGAAATGTTCTATTTGGTTTTTATCTGAGGATGATTCCTTTGTCATCATAAGTTTCAATGTGCTCCCAAATATCCTATTGCAGATATTAAGAAAACAGTGCTATCTAACAACTAATTAAAAGAACGGTGTCATTCTCTGAGGTGAATTGATACATCACAAAGCAGTTTCTCAGAAAGCTTCTTTCTAGTATTTACTTAAAGATATTTCCTTTTTCACTATAGGTCTCAATGCACTCCCAAATATCCCTTTGCAGATTCCATGATAACAGTGTTAGCAAACCACTCCATGAAAAGAAATGTGTAACTCTGTGAGATGAATTCACACATCACAAAGAACATTCAAAGAAAGCTTCTTTCTAGTTTTCATCTAGGGATATTTCCTTTGTCACCCTAGACTTCAATACGATCCAAAATATCTCTTCTCATATACTCCAGAAAAAGTGCTACCAAACTGCTCCAAGAAAAGAACCGTGTAACTCTGTGAGACGAATTTACGCATCAAGAAGCAGTTTCTCCAAAATCTTCTTTCTACTTTTTCTATGAGGATATTTACAATGCATCATAAGCTTCAATTTGCTCTGAAATATCAAACTGCAGGTATAAAAAAACAGTGATAGCAAACTGCTCAATGAAATGAACCGTGTAACACTGTGAGATGAATTCACACATCACAAAGCAGTTTTCAAGAGCTTCTTTTTACCTTTTATCTGAGGATATTTCCTTTTTCACCAAAGGTCTCAAAGTGTTCCAAATTATTCCTTTGTGGATTCCACAAAAGCAGTGTTAGCAAACTTCTCAATGAAAAGTATGGCATAACTCTGTGAGATAAATTGACATATCACAAAGCAGTTTCTCAGTGAGCTTCTTTTTAGTTTTTTTGGAGGATACTTCCTTTATCACCATAGGCCTAAATGCATTCCCAAATATCCCTTTGTGGATTCCACTAATACAGTGTTAGCTAACTGCTGCATGAAAACAAAGCTGTATATCTGTGAGATGAATTCTCACATCACAAAGAAATTTCTTTGAAGGCTTTTTCTAGTTTTTATCTGAGAATATTTCTTTTGTCACTACAGGCTTCAATGCGATCCACAATATCACTTCTCAGATTCCCCAAAAACGGAGCTACCAAACTGATCCATGAAAACAATCATGTAACTCTATGAGATGAATTCACAAATCACAAAGCAGTTTCTAGGAAAGACTATTTCCACCTTTTAACTGAGGATATTTCCTTTGTCACCACAGGCTTCAATGTGTTCCCAAATATCCTATTGCAGATTCCACGAAAACAGAGTTAGCAAACTGCTCAATGAAAAGTACCATGTAACTTGGTGAGATTAATTCACACATCACAAAGCAGTTTCTCAGAAAGCATCTTTCTAGTTTTTATCTGAGGTTATTTCCTTTTTCACCATAGGCCTCAAAGCACTCCCAATTATCCCTTTGCAGATTCCACGACAACAGTGTTAGCAAACTGCTCCAGGAAAAGAACAGTGTTACTCTGTGAGATGAATTCAAACATCATAATGGACTTTCTCAGAAATTTCTTTCTAGTTTTTATCTGAAGATATTCCCTTTGTCACCATAAGCTTCAATGCACTCCGAAATTCCTGATTGCAGATTGCAACAAAACAGTGTTAGCAAACTGCTCAATGAAAACAACATTATAACTCTCTATGATGAATTCACACATCATGAGCAGTTTCTCAGAAAGCTTCTTTCTGGTTTTTATGTGAGGATATTTTCTGTTTCACCGTGGGACCCAATGTGTCACAAAACATCGCATTACAGATTCCATGAAAGCAGTGTTAGCAAACTGCTCCATGATAAGAAACGTGTAACTCTGTGAGATGAATTCACACACCATAAAGAAGCTTCTCAGAATGCTTATCTCTAGTTTTGATCTGAAGATATTTCCTTTGTCACCATAGGCTTCAAAGATATTGAAAATATCCCTTCCCAGTTTCCCGTAAAACAGTGCTACCAAACTGATCCATAAAAGGAATCGTGTGACTCTGTGAGTCGAATTCATATATCACAAAGCAGTTTCTCAGAAAGCTTCTTTCCAGTTTTTATCTGAGGATATTTCCTTTTTCACCATAAGCCTCAATGGACTCTCAAATATCCCTTTGCATATTAGACGAAAACAGTGTTAACAAACGTCTCAATGAAAAGAAACATATAACTCTCTGAGATGAAATCACGTATCACAAACCAGTTTCACAGAAGGCTTCTTTTTGGTTTTTAGCTTGGGATATTTCCTTTGTGAACATAAGCTTCAATGCTATCCAAAATATCCTATTGCAGATTCCATAAAAACAGTGTTAGCAAACTGCTCAGTGAAAAGAACACTGTAATAATGTGAGATAAATTCAAATATCACAAAGCAGTTTCTCAGAAAGCGTGTTTCTAGTTTTTATCTCAGGATATTTCCTTTTTCACCATAGGCCATAATGCACTCCCAAATAACCCTTTGCAGATTCCACGAAAATAGTGTTAGCAAACTGCTCCATGAAAAGAAAAGTGTAACCCTCTGAGATGAATTCACACATAGTGAAGAAGTTACCCAGGAAGCTTCTTTCTAGTTTTATCTGAGGATATTTCCTTTGTCAATATAGGCTTCAATGTTTTCCAAAATATCCCTTTTCTGATTCCCCAAACACAGTGCTACCAAACTAATCCAAGAAGAGGAAGGTGTAACTCTGTGAGATGAATTCACAAATCACAAAGCAGTTTCTCAGGAAGCCTCTTTCTAGTTTTTGACTGAGGATATTTCCTTTGTTACCATAAGCTCCAATATGGTCTGAAACATCTCATTGCAGATTCCAAGAAAACAGTGTTAACAATCTGCTCAATGAAAAGAACAGTGTAATTCTGTGAGTTCAATTCACACATCACAAAGCAGTCTCTCAGAAAGCTTATTTTTGTTTTTTATCTGAGGATATTTACTTTGTCACCAAAGGCTTCAATGCACTCCTAAATATCCTGTTGCAGATTTCAGAAAAACAGTGTTAGCAAAGTAATCAATGAAATGAATGGTTGAACTCTGAGATGAATTCACATATCACAAATCAGTTTCTCAGAAAGCTTCTTTCTACTTTTTATCTGTCGATACTTCCTTTTTCAACACAGTCCTTAATGCACTCCCAAGTATCCCTTTGGAGATTCCACAAATACAGTGTAAGCAAATTGCTCCAGGAAAAGAAAGCTGTTATTCTGTGAGATGAATTCAAAAATCACAATGAACTTTGTCAGAAAGCTTCATTTTAGATTTTATCTGAGGATATTTCCTTTGTCACACTAGGTTTCAATGTAATCCAAAATATCCTTTCTCAGACTTCCCAAAAGCAGTGCAAAGTGCTCCATGTAAAGAATTGTGTAACCCTGTGAGATGAATTCAAAAATCACAGAGCAGACCATCAGAAAGCTTCTATCTAGTTTTTGCCTGATGATACTTCCTTTGCACCCTAAGCTTTAATGTGCTCTGAAATATCCCATTGCAAAATCCAGAAAACGGTGTTGGTAAACTGCACAATGAAAAGAACAGTGTAATTCTGTGACATCAATTTACACATCACAAAGCAGTCTCTCAGAAAGCTTGTTTTTGGCTTTTATCTGAGGATGTTTCCTTTGTCACTGTAGGCTTCAATGCACTCCCAAATATCCCTTTGCAGTTTCCCCAAAAACAGTGTTGGCAAACTGCTCCAAGAACAGTAAGCTGTAACTGTGTGAGATAAACTCACAAATCACAAAGAAATTTCTCAGAAAGCTTCTTTCTAGTTTTATCTGAGGATATTTCCTTTGTCATCATCAGTTTCAATGTGATCCAAAATATCCTTTCTCAGATTACCCAAAAACAGTGCTACCAAACTCTTCCATCAAAAGAATTGTGTAACTCTATGAGATGAATTCAAACATCAAAAAGCAGATTCTTAGAGAGCTTCTATCTAGTTTATGTCTGAGGATATTTCCTTTGTCACCATAAACTTCAATGATCTCCAAACTATTCCACTGCAGATTCCATGAAAACAGGGTGAGCAAACTGCTCAATGAAATAAACAGTGTAATGCTGTGAGGTGAATTCACACATCACAAAACAGTTTCTCAGAAAGCATCTTTCTAGTTTTTATCTCAGGGTATTTCTTTTTGCACCATAGGCCTCAATGCACTCCCAAATATCCCTTTGCAGATTCCACAAAAACAGTGTTAGGAAATGGCTCCATGAAAAGCAAGGTGTAACACTGTGAGGTGAATTCACACATCATAAAGAAGTTTCTCGGAAAGCTTGTTTCTATTTTTTATCTGAGGATATTTCCTTTGTGCATATATGCTTCAATGTCATCCCAAGTATCTTTTCTCAGATTCTCCAAAAACAGTGCTACCAAACAGCTCCATGGAAAGAAAGGTGTAACTCTATGAGATGAATTCACAAATCACAAATCAGTT
>NW_012116777.1:1007051-1018963 GCF_000951035.1 Colobus angolensis palliatus | reverse complement strand
TCAATGTGCTCCCAAATATCCTGTTGCAGATTCCACGTAACGAGTGTTAGCAAACTTCTCAATGAAAAGAATGGTTGAACTATGTGAGATGAATTCACACATCACAAAGAATTTTCTCAAAAAGATCCTTTCTAGTTTTTATCTGAGGATATTTCCTTTGTCACCATAGGCTTCAATACAATCCCAAATATCCCTTATCAGATTCCCCAAAAACAGTGCTACCAAAATGAACCATGAAAGGAATCGTGTAACTCTGTGAGATGAATTCACAAATCACAAAGCAGTTTGTCAGAAAGATTCTTTCTATCTTTTTTTTGAGGATATTTCCTTTGTCTACATAAGCTGCAATGTGCTCCCAAATATCCTAATGCAGATTCCACAAAAACTGTGTTATCAAATTGCTTAATGAAAAGAATGGTGTAACTCTGTGAGATGATTTCTCACATCACAAAGCAGTTTCTCTGTAAGCTTCTTTCTGGTTTTTATCTGCAGGTACTTCCTTTTTCACTTTAGGCCTCAATGCGCTAACAAATATCCATTGGCAGATTCCACAAAAACAGTGTGAGTAAACGGCTACCTGAAGAAAAGTGTAACTCTGTGAGATGAATTCACACATCACAAAGAACTTCACAGAACGCTTCTCTCTAGTTTTTATCTAAGGGTATTTCCTTTGTCAACATAGGCTTCGATGCAATCCAAAGTATCCCTTCTCAGATTCTCCAAAAACAGTGCTACAAAACTGCTACATGAAATGAAACATGTTATGTTGTTAGAAGAATTCATAAATCACAAAGCAGTTTCTCCAAAAGCTTCTTTCTAGTTTTTGTCTGAGGATATTTCCCTTGTAACCATAAGCTTAAATACATTCCAAAACATACCATTGCAGATTGCAAGAAAACAGTGTAGCAAACAGTTCAATGAAAAGAACAGTTTAACTCTGTTAGATGAATTCACACATCATGAAGAAGTTTCTCAGAAAGCTGGTTTTTGTTTTTTATCGGAGGATATTTCCTTTGTCACCATAGGTTTCATTGCGCTCCCAAATATCCTATTGCAGATGAAACAAAAACAGTGTTATCAAGCTGTTTGTTGAAGAGAATGTTGTAACTCTGTGAGGTGATTTCACATATCACAAAGAACTTCCTCACAAAAGTTCTTTCTCATTTTTATCTGAGGATATTTCCAATCCACCAAGGCTTCAATGCAATCCTAAATATCACTTCTCACATTCAACAAAAACAGGGCTAGACAATTGATCCCTGAAAAGATTCGTCTAATTCTGTGGGAAGAATAGACACATCAAAAAGCAGTTTCCCAGAAACCCTCTTTCTATTTTTTATATGAGCGTACTTGCTTTCTCACGATAAGCTTCAATGCTCACCAAAATATCACATTGGAGACTCCAAGAAAACAGTGCTAGCAAACTGCTCAATAAAAAGAACAGGGTAACTCTGTGAAATGAATTCACACATCACAAGGCAGTTCCTCACAAAGCTTGTTTCTGTTTTTATCTGAGGGTACTTCCTTTGACACCATAGGCTTCAATGCTTTCCCAAATATCCCTTTGCAGATTCCCCAAAAAATTGCAACCAAACTGATCAAGGAAAAGAATTGTGTAACTCTGTGAGATGAATTATCACATCACAAATGAGTTCTCAGAATCCTTCTTTCTAGTTTTAGTCTGAGGATATTTGCTTTAACACCATAGGCCTCAAAGAGCTCGTGAACATCCCTTTGCAGATTCCCCGAAAAAAGTGTTACCAAACTACTCCATGAAAAGAAAGATGTAAATCTGTGAGATCAATTCACACATCACAAAGCAGTTTCTCAGAAAGCTTTTTTTGGTTTTTGTTTGAGGATATTTCCTTTTCTACCATCGGCCTCAATTCGCTTCCAAATATCCCTTTGTAGATTCCACAAAAGCAGTATTAGCAAAGTACTCCATGAGAAGTAAGGTGTCATTCTGTGAGATGAATACGCACATCACAAAGAAGTTTCTCAGAAAGCTTCTTTCTAGTTTTTATCTGAGGATATTTCGTATGACACCATAAGCTTCAATGCCCTCCAATGTATCCCATTTCAGATTCCAAGAAAACCTTGCTAACAAACTGCTCAATGAAAAGCACAGTGTAACTCTGTAAGATGAATTCACACGTTGCAAAAGCAGTTTCTCAGAATGATTCTTTCTAGTTTTTATCTTACGATACTTCTGTTGTCACCATAGGCTTCATTGAAATAAAAAAATCCATTCTCAGATTTCCCAATAACAGGCTACTCTTCAGATCCATAAAAAGAATCATGTAACTCTGTGAGATGAATTAACACATCACAAAGTGGTTTCTCATTAAGCTTCTTTCCATCTTTTAAATGAAGTTATTTCCTTTGTAACCATATGCTTCAATGCAAACCAAAGTATCCTCTCTCAGATTCTCCAAAAGAAGTGCTATCAAAGTGAAAGACTCATGTAACTCTGTGAGATGAATTCACACGTAACTAAGTAGTTTCTCAGAAAGCTTCTTTCTTGTTTTTGTCTGAGCATATTTCCTTTTTCACCATAGGCCTCAAAGCGCTCGTGAATATCACTTTGCAGATTCCACGAAAATAGTGTTAACAAATTGCTCCATGAAAAGAAAGGTGTAAAACTTTGAGATGAATTCACCCATCAGAAAGCAGTTTCTGAGAAAGTTTCTTTCTCATTTTTATCGGAGGATATTTCCTTTGTCACACTAGGTTTCAATGTGATCCAAAATATCCTATTGCAGATTCCATGAAACCATTGTTAGCAAACTGGTGAAAGAAAAGAATCGTGCAACTCTGTGAGATGAATTTACATATCACAAACAGTTTCTCAGAAAGCTTTTTTCTAGTTATTTCTGAGCATATTTCGTTTGTCACCATATTCTTCATTGCCATCGAAATACCCCTTCTCAGATTCCCCAAAAAGAGTGTTACCAAACTGCTCAATGAAAAAATGGTGTAACTCTCTTAGAATAAAATCATACATCACAAATCGGTTTCTCAGAAAGCTTCTTTCTAGTTTTTACCTGAGGATATTTATTTTTTCACCATAGGCCTCAATGCACTCCCAAATATCACTTCACAGGTTCCACGAAGAGTGTGTGCAAAATGCTCCATTAAAAGAAAGTTGTTACTCTGTGAGATGTACACAAACATTACAAAGAACTTTCTTAGAAAACTTCTTTGTAGCTTTTATCTAAGAATATTTCCTTTGTCACCATAAGCTTCAAAGCGCTCCAAAATATCCCTTCTCTGACTCCCCAAAAATGGTGCTAACATACTTCTCCATGGAAAGAGTGGTTTAATTCTGTGAAATGAATTCCCACATCACAAAGCTGTTTCTCAGTAAGATCCTTACTAGTTTTTATCTGAGAATATTTCCTTTTTCAACATATTCCTCTCTGTGCTCCAGAATATCATATTGCAGATTCCATGAAAAAAGTGTTAATAACCTCTCAATGAAAAGAACTGTGTGGCTTTGTGAGATGAATTCAGACATCACAAAGCAGTTCCACAGAAAGCTTCTTTTTGGTTTTTATCTGAAGATATTTACTTTGTCTCCATAGACTTCAATGGGATCCAAAATATCCCTTCTCAGATACCCCAAAAACAGTACTACCAAACTGCTCCATGAGAAGAATCATGTAACTCTGTGAGATGAATTAACACACTAAATACCAGTTTCTTTGAAAGCTTATTTCCAGTATTTATCTGAGGATATTTCCTTTTTCACCATATTCCTCATTGTGCTACTGAATATCCCATTGCAGGTTCCACGAAAAAAGTATTGGCAAGTTTCTCAATGAAAATAACAGTGTAACTCTCTGAGATGAATTCACAGATGACAAAACAGTTTCTCAGAAAGTTTCTATTTTTTATCTGATGGTATTTACTTTTTCACCTTATGCCTCAATGTGCTCCCAAATATCCCTTTGCAGAATCCACAAAAACAGTGATTCCAAACTGCTCCATGAAAAGAAATGTGTAACTCTTTGAGATGAATTCACACATCACAAAGAACTAACTCAGAAAATTTATTTGTAGTTTTTATCTGAGGATACTTCTTTTGTCACCATAATCTTCAATACATTCACAAATATCCCTTCTTTGATTCCCCCAAAACAGTGCTACCATACTGTTCCATGAAAAGAATGGTTTAACTCTGTGAAATGAATTGACACATCACAAAGCTGTTTCTCAGTAAACTTCTTCCTAGTTTTTATCCGAGGATATTTCTTTTTTCACCGTAGGCCTCCATGTGCTCCTGAACATCCCATTGCAGATTCCATGACAAAAGTGTTAGCAATCTTCTCAATGAAAAGAATCATGTAACTTTGAGAGATGAATTCAAACGTCACAAAGCAGTTTCACAGAAGTGTCTTTTTGGTTTTTATGTGAGGATATTTCCTTTGTCACCAGAGGCTTCAATGTGCTCCAAAATATTGCTTGTCAGACTCCCCAAAAACAGCGCTACCAAACTACTTCATGAAAAGAAAGGTGTAACTCTGTCAGATGAATTCACACATCACAAAACAGTTTCTGAGAAAGCTTCTTTCTAATTTTTGTCTGAGAATAATCCCTTTGTCACTGTAAGCTTCAATGCGCTCCAAGATATCCCATTGCAGATTCCAAGAAAACAATGTTAGCAAACTGCTCAATGAAAATAACAGTGTAACTCTGTGAGATGAATTCACACATCACAAAGAAGTTTCTCAGAAAGCCTCTTTCTAATTTTTATGTGAGGATATTTGACTTTTCACCAAAGGCCTTCATGCCATCCAAAATATCCCTACTCGGATTACTCAAAAACAGTGCTACCGAACCCTTCATGAAAAGCCACGTGTAACTCCATAAAATTAATTCAAAAATCACAAAACAGCATCCCAGGAATCTTCTTTCTAGTTTTCATTTGATTAAATTTCCTTTGTCAATGTAAGCTTCAATGCATTCTGAAATATCCCATTGCAGATTACAAGAAAACAGTGTTAGTAAACTGCTCACTGAAAAGAACGGTGTAACTCTGTGAGATCAATTCACACATCACAAAGCAGCTTCTCAGAAAGCTTCTTTTTGATTTTTATCTGAGGATATTTCCTTTTCCACCATAAGCTTCAATGTGCTCCCAGATATCCTGTTGCAGATTCCAGGAAAACAGTGATAACAAAGTGCTCAATGAAAAGAAAAGGATAGCTCTGTGAGATGAATTAACGCATCACAAAGCAGTTCCTCAGAAATCTTCTTTCTAATTTTTATCTGGGAATATTTCCTTTGTTACTATAGGCCTCAATGTGCTACCAAATATCCCTTTGCAGATTCCATGGAAACAGTGTTAGCAAACTGCTCAATGAAAAGAACAGTGTAACTCTGTGAGGTGAATTCACACATCACAAAGCAGTTTCTCTGAAAGCTTCTTTCTATTGTTTATCTGAGGATATTTAGTTTTTCACAACAGGCCTCAATGCACTCCCAAATATCCCCTTGCAGATTACACGAAAACAGTGTTAGCAAACTGTTCCATCAGAACAAAGGTGTAACCCTCTGAAATAAATTCACACATCACAAAGAACTTTCTCGGAAAGATTCTTTCTGGTTTTTATCTGAGGATATTCCCTTTTTCACCATAGGCCTCAATACGCTTGGAAATATCCCTTTGCAGATTCCAAGAAAACAGTGTTAGCAAACTGCTCCATGGAAATTAAGTTGTTAATCTGTGAGATGAATTCACACTTCACAAGGAAATTTCGCAAAAATCTTCTTTCTAGTTTTTATCTGAGGATTTTTTTTGTCAGCTTTGTCTTCAATGTGATCCAAGAAATCCCCCCTCAGATTCCCCAAAAAGACAGTTACTGAACTTCTCCATAAAAAGAAAAATGTAAGTCCGTTAGATAAATTCACAGATCACAAAGCAGTTTCTCAGAAAGCTTCTTTCTAGTTTTTCCTGAGGATATTTCCTTTGTCAGCATAAGATTCAATGCACTCCAGAATATCCCATTGCAGATTCCACAAAATCAGCATTAGCAAACTATTCAATGAAAACAAGAGTGTACCTCTGTGAGATGAATTCACATATCAGAAAGCAGTTTCTCAGAAAGCTTCCTTCTAGATTTTCTCTGAAGATATTTCTTTGTCACTATAGGTTTGAATGCGATCCATAATATCCATCCTCAGATTCCCCAAAAACAGTGCTACCAAACTACTCCATGAAAAGGAGGGTATAACTCTGTGAGATGAAATAACACAACACAAAGCAGTTTCTCAGAGAGTTTGTTTCTAGTTTTTGTCTTAGGATATTTCCTTTTTCACCATCATGTTCAATGCTCTCCGAAATATTCCATTGCAAATTCCAAGAAAATAGTTTTAGCACACTACACAATGAAACAAACAGTGTAACTCCGTGAGATGAATTCATACATCACAAAGAAGTTTCTCAGAAGGCTTGTTTGTAGTTTTCATCTGAGTATATTTCCTTTGTCAGCATAGACGTCAATGTGATCCAATATATCCTTTCTCACATTCCACAAATACAGTGCTAACAAAATGCTCCATGAAAGAAAATTGTAACTCTGTGAAATGAATTCAAGAATTAGAAAGCAACTTCTCAGAAAGCTTCTTTCCAGTTTTTATCTGAGGATATTTCTTTTTTCACCATAGGCCTCAATGAGCTCCCAAATATCCCTTTGCAGATTCCATGGAAACAGTGTTAACAAACTGCTCCATGAAAAGAAAGGTGAAACTCTGTGAGATGAGTTCACACTTCATAAAGAAGTTTTTCAGGAAGTTTCTTTCTAGTTTTTCCTGAGAATATTTCCTTTGTCACTGTAGGCTTCAATGCGATCCAAAATATCCCTTCTCACATTCCCCAAAAACAGTACTAAAAAACTGCTCCATGAAAGGAAAGGTGTTAACTCTGTCAGATGAATTTACAAATCAGAAAGCAGTTTCTCAAAAATTTCTTTCTAGGTTTTCTCTGAGGATATTTCCTTTGTCATCATCAACTTCAATGTGCTCCAAAATATCAAATTGTGAATTCCAGGAAAACAGTTTTATCAAACTCCTCTATGAAAAGAACAGTGTAACTGTCTGAGATGAATTCACACATCACAAAGAGTTTCTCAGAAAGTTTCTTGCTAATTGTTATCTGAGGAAATTTCCTTTTTCATTATAGGCCTCAATGTGGTCCCAAACATCCCTTTGCAGATTCTTCGAAAACATTGTTAGCACACTGCTCAATGAAAAGAATGGTGAAACTCTTTGAGATGAATTCACACATCATAAGGAAGTTTCTCAGAATGCTTCTGTATAGTTTTTATCTGAGGATATTTCCTTTTTCACAATAGGCCTCAATGTGCTCCCAAATGTGCTTGCTGATTCCACGAGAACAGTGTTAGCATACTGCTCCATGAAGAGAAAGGTGTTACTCTGTGAGATGAACTCACACATCACAAAGAAGTTTCTCAGAAAGCTTCTTTCTACTTTTTAATTGAGGATATATTCTTTGTCACCATGGGCTTCAATGTGATCCAAAATATCCTTTCTCACATTCCACAAAAACAGTGCTAGTGAAATGTTCCATGAAAGGAAATCTTTTCTCTGTGAGATGAACTCATAAATCAGAAAGCAATTTCTCAGAAAGGTTCTTTCTAGTTTTTGTCTAAGGGTATTTCCCTTGACACCATAAGCCTGAATGTGCTCTGAAGTATCCTATTGCAGATTGCAAGAAAACAGTGTTAGCAAACTGTTCAATGAACAGAACAGTGTAACCCTGTGAGGTAAATGGACGCATCACAAAGCAATTTCTCAGAAAGCTTCTCTTCGGTTTTTATCTGAAGAAAATTCCTTGTCACCTTAGGCTTCAATGCACTCCCAGATATCCTATTGCAGATTCCACGAAAACAGTGTTAGCAGACTGCTTTATGAAACAAACAGTATTACTCTGTAATGTAAATTCACATCACAAAGTAGTTTCTCAGAAAGCTTCTTTCTAGTTTTTGTCTGAGGATATTTCTTTTGTCACCAAAGGCTTGAATGCATTCTGAAATTTCCCATTGCAGATTCCCCCAAAAGAGGGCTACGAATATGTCCAATGAAAAGAACAGTGTAATTCTGTGAGATGAATTCACACGTCAGAAAATGTTTCATCAAGAAGGTTCCTTCTAGTTTTTATATGATGGTGTTTCCTTTGTCACCTTAGGCTTCCATGTGCTCCGAAGTATAACTTTGCAGATTACACAAAAACAATGCTAGCAAACTGCCCAATGAAAAGAAAGGTGAATTTCTGTGAGATGAATTCACACATCACAAGGAAGTTTCTCAGAAAGCTTCCTTCTAGGTTTTATCTGAGGATATTTCCTTTTTCACCACAGGCCTCAATGTGCTCCAAAATATCCCTTTGCAGATTCCACGAGAACAGTGTTAGCAACCTGCTGCATGAAGAGAAAGGTGTAATTCTGTGAGATGAATTCACATATCACAAAGAAGTTTCTCAGAAAGCTTCTTTCTCGTCTTTATCTTAGGATATTTCCTTTGTCATCCTAGGCTTCAATGTGATCCAAAATATCCTTTCTAACATTGCACAAAAACAGTGCTAACAAAATGCTCCATGAAAGGAAATTGTAACTCTTTGAGATGAATTCATAAATTAGGAAGCAGTTTCTCAGAAAGCTTCTTTCTAGTTTTTGTCTGAGGATATTTCCTTTGACATCATAATCTTCAATGAGCTCTGAAGTATCCCATTGCAGATTACAAGAAAGCAGTGTTAGCAAACTGCTCAATGAAAAGAACAGTGAAACTCTGTGAGATAAATAAACATATCACACAGAAATTTCTCTGAAAGAAACTTTTCCGTTTTTATCTGAGGATATTTTCTTCTCACCATACGCTTCAATGCACTCCTAAATATCCTATTGCAGATTACACGAAATCAGTGTTAGCAGACTGCTCAATGAGAAGAACGGTGTTACTCTGTGAGATGAATTCACATCACAAAGCAGTTTCTCAAAAAGCTTGTTTTCCATTTTTATTTGAGTATATATCCTTTGTCATCTTAGGCTTCAATGTGCTCCCAAACATCCTATTGCAGATTCACTGAAAACAACATTATCAAACTGCTCTATGAAAAGAAGGGTGTAACTCTGTAAGATGAATTCACACATCAGAGAGCAGTTTCTCAGAAACTTTCTTTCTAGTTTTATTCTGAGGATACTTCCTTTATCACTTTAGGCCTCCATGTGCTCCCAAATATCCCTTTGCAGATTACAAGAAAACAGTATTAGCAAACTGCTCCATGAAAAGAAGAGCGTAACTCTGTGAGATGAATTCACACATCAGAAAAAACTTTCTCAGAAAGCTTCTTTGTAGCTATTATCTGAGGGCATTTGCTTTTTCACTATTTGCCTGAATGTGCTCCGAAATATCCCTTCACAGATTTCACAAAAACAGTGTTAGCAAACTGCTCCATGAATAGAAAGATGTAAGTCCTTGAGATGAGTTAATACATCATGAAGAACTTTCTCAGGAAGCTTCTTTCTAGTTTTTACATGAGGATATTTCCTTTCTCAGCATAGGCTTCAAGGCGATCCAAAATATCCTTTCTCACATTCCACAAAAACAGTACAAACAACTGCTACATGTAAGGAAATTGTAATTCTGTGAGATGATTTCACAAATTAGAAAGCAGTTTCTCAAAATGCTCCTTTCTAGTTTTTGTCTTAGGACATTTCTTTGACACCACAAGCTTCAATGTGCTCTGAAGTATCCCATTGCAGATTACAAGAAAACAGTGTTAGCAAAGTGCTCAGTGAAAAGAACAGTGTATCTCTGTGAAGTAAATGGACAAATCACAAAGCAGTTTCTCAGAAACCTTCTTTAAGAATTTTATCTGAGGATATTTCCTTTGTCACAATAGGCTTCAGTGCACTCCCAAATATCCTATTGCAGATACCCCAAAAACAGCTTTAGCAGACTGCCCAATAAAAAGAAAGGTGTAACTCTGTGACATGAATTCACATCACAAAGTAGTTTCTCAGAAAGCTTTCCAGTATTTATCTGAGGATATATCCTTTTCACTATAAGCCTCTATGCACGCCCAAATATCCCTTCACAGGGCACGGTGGCTCACGCCTGTAATCCCAGCACTTTGGGAGGCCAAGACAGGTGAATCACGAGGTCAGGAGATTGAGACTATCCTGGCTAACACGGTGAAACTCAGTCTCTACTAAAAACATAAGAAAACTAGCCAGGCGTGGTGGCAGATGCCTGTAGTCCCAGTTTCATGGGAGTCTGAGGCAGGAAAATGGCATGAATTTGGGGGCAGAGCTTGCAGTGAGTGGAGATCACGTCACTGCACTCCAGCCTGGGTGACAGAGCGACACTCCATCTCAAAAAAAAAGGAAAAAAAGGAAGAAAAACCAAATATCCCTTTACAGACTCCATGAAAACAGTGTTTGCAAACTTTTCCATGAAAGGAAAGGTGTATTTCTGTGAGATGAATTCACACATCACAAAGAAGTTTCTCGGAAAGCTTCTTTCTAAATTTTATCTGAGGATATTGCCTTTGTCACCATAGGCTTCACTGCAAACCAATATATCCCTTCTCAGATTCCTCCAAAACAGTACTAATAAACTGCTCCACGAAGAGAAAGGTGTAACTCTGTGAGATGAATTCACAAAATGGAACACAGTTTCTCAGAAACCTTCTTTCTATGTTTTCTTTGAGGATATTTCCATTGTCACCATCAACTTCATTGTGCTCTGAAATATCACATTGCACATTCTAAGAAGACAGTGTTAGCAAACTGATCAATGAAAAGAACAGTGTAACTATGTGAGATGAATTCACACATCACAAAGCAGTTTCTCAGAAGGTTTCTTTTTGGTTTGAGAATATATCCTTTGTCACCATAGGCTTCAAAGTGCTCACAGTCATCCTATTGCAGATTCCACGAAAGCAGTGTTATATTGCTCTATGAGAAGGTCCGTGTAACTCTGTGAAATGAATTCACACATCAGAAAACATTTCCTCAGAAAGCTTCTTGCCAGTTTTTATATGAAGGTATTTCCTTTCTCACCTTAAGCTTCCATGCACTCTGAAATATCACTTTGCAGATTATACAAAAAGAATGCTAGCAAACATCTTAATGAAAAAAAGGTATAATTCTGTGAGATGAATTCACACATCACAAAACAGTTTCTCAGAAAGCTTCTTTCTAGTTTTTATCTGAGGATATTTCTTTTTTCACTGTAGTCATCAAAGCGCTCCCAAGTATCCATTTCCAGATTCCATGAAAACAGTGTTAGCAAACAGTTCCATGAAAAGAAAGGTGTAACTCTGTGAGATGAACTCACACATCAGAAAGCAGTTTCTCAGAAAACTTCTATCTAGTTTTTATCTGAGGACATTTCCTTTTTCCCTATAGGCCTCAGTGGGCTCCCAAATATCCCTTGGCAGATTCCACGAAAACAGTGTTATCAAACCCCTCAATGAAAAGAATGGTGTAAAGCTGTGAGATGAATTCACACATCACAAAGGAGATTCTATGAAAGCTTCTTTCTAGTTTTTATCTGAGGATATTTCCTTTTCCACTATAGGCATCAATGAGCTCATGTATATCCCATTAGAGATTCCATGAAAGAAGTTTTAGTGAACTACCCCATGGAAAGAAAGGTGTAACACTGTGAGACGAATTTACACATCACAAAGAACTTTCTGAGACAGCTTCTTTCTAGCTTTTATCAAGATATTTCCTTTGTCACCATAAGCTTCAGTGTGCTCCAATGCAGATTCCAAGAAAACAGTCTTAGCAAACTGCTCAAGAAAAAGAACAGTGTTACACTCTGAGATGAATTCACACATGAGTAAGCAGTTTCCCATAAAGCTTCTTTTTTTTTTTTTTTTT
>NW_012116777.1:983261-1007001 GCF_000951035.1 Colobus angolensis palliatus | reverse complement strand
AAGCAGTTTCCCATAAAGCTTCTTTTTTTTTTTTTTTTTCTCAGCATATTTCCTTTGTCATCAAAGGCTTCAATTCGCTCCCATAAATTCCTTTGCAGAATAAACGAAAGCAGTTTTAGGAAACTGATCCAAGAAAAGAATCATGTATCTCTGTGAGATGAATTCATACATTGCAAACCATTTTCTCAGAAATCTTCTTTCTAGCTTTTATCTGAGGATATATCCTTTGTTACCATAAGCTTCAATGCAATGCAAATTATCCCTTCTCATCTTCCGTAAAAAGAGTGCTACCAATCTGCTCCATGAAAACAGTGGTGTAACTCTTTGGGATGAATTCAAACAACAGAGAAATTTCACAGGAAGGTTCTTTTTGGTTTTTATCTGAGGATATTTCCTTTGTCACACTAGGCTACAATGTGCTCCCAAATATCCTATTGCAGATTCCATGAAAACAGTATTATCAAACTGCTCAATGAAAAGAACAGTGTAAGTCTGTAAGATGAATTCACATATCACAAAGCAGTTTCTCAGAAAGCTTCTTTCCTGTTTTAATCTGAGGATATTTCCTTTTACACTACAGTCCTCAATGTGCTCCACAATATCCCATTGCAGATTCCATAAAAACAGTGTTAGTGACTGCTCAATGGAAAGAAAGATGTAACTCTGTGATTTGAATTGACACATCACATAGAACTTTCTCAGAAAACTTCTTTCTAGTTTTTATCTAAGGATATTTCCTTTGTCACCATAGGCTTCAATGTGATCCAAAATATCCCTACTCAGATTCCCCAAAGACACTGCTATCAAACTGATCCATGAAAAGAATCGTGGGACTCTGTGACATGAATTAACACATCAGAAAGCGGTTTCTCAGAAAGCTTCTTACTAGTTTTTGTGTGAGTATATTTTCTTTGTCAGCATAAGCTTCAAGGTCCTATGAAATATCCCACTGCAGATTCCAGGAAAACAGTGTTAGCAAACTGCTCAATGAAGAGAACAGTGTAAATCTCTGGCATGATTTCGCACATCACAAAGCAGATTCTTAGAAAACTTCTTTTTGTTTTTTATCTGAGGATATTTCCTATGTCACCATAGGCTTCATTGAACTCCCAAATATATTATTGCAGATTCCACATAAACAGTGCTATTACACTGCTCCAAGAAAATAATGTTGTAACTCTTGTGAGATGAATTCACACATCACAAATCAGTTTCTCAGAAAACTTCTTTCTAGTTTTTGTCTGAGGATAATTCCTTTGTTAGCATAGCCTTCAATGCGATCCAAAATACACCTTTCAAATACCCAAAATATAGTGTTACCAAACTGATCCATGAAAAGAATCATGGAACTCTGTTAGATTTCATATGTCACAAAGCGGTTTCACAGAGACCTTTCTAACTTTTGTCTAAGGATATTTACTTTTTCACTATAAGTTTCAATGCACTCTGAAATATCCATTGCAGAGTCCAAGAAAACAGTTTTAGCAAACTGCTCAATGAATAGAACAGTGTAACTCTGTGAGATGAATTCACACATCAAAAAGCAGTTTCTCAGAAAGAGTCTTTCTAGTTTTTATCTGAGAATATTTCCTTTTTCAGTTTAGCCCTCAATGTGCTTCCAAATATCCCTTAGTAGATTACACAAAAACACTGGTAGCAAAAGTCTCCTTGGAAAGAAAGGTGCAATTCTGTGAGATGAATTCACACATCAAAAGAACTTTCTCAGGAAGCTTCTTTCTAGTTTATATCTGAGGATATTTCTTTTGTCAACGTAGGCTTCAATGAGATCCAAAATATCCCATCTCAGATTCCCCAAAAACAGTGCTATCAAATTACTCCATGAAAACAATCTTGTAACTCTGTGAGATGAATTCACAAATCACAGAGCAGTTCCTCAGAAACCATATTTTTAGTTTTGGTGTTAGGATATTTCCTTTTTCAACCTAGGCCTCAATGCCCTCCCAAATATCCCTTTGCAGATTCCACGAAATCAGTTTTTTCAAACAACTCAATGAAAAGAATGGTGTAACACTGTCAAATGAATTCACACATCACAAAGCAGTTTCTGAGGATGCTTCTTTCTAGTTTTTGTCTAAGGATATTTCCTTTGTTACCATAAGCCTCAAAGCATTCCAAAATATTCCATTACAGATTCCAAGAAGGCAGTGTAGCAAACTGTTCAATGAAAAGAACAGTGTAACTCTGTGACATGAATTCACACATCACAAAGCAGTTTCTCATAAAGCTGCCTTTTGGTTTTAATCTGAGGATATTTCCATGGTCACCAGAGACTTCAATGGGCTCCCAAATATCCTACTGCAGATTCCAAAAAAAGCCGTGTTATAAAACCGCTCAATGAAAAGAATCGTGTAAATCTGTGAGATGAGTTTACAAATCACAAAAAACTTTCTGAGAAAGTTTCTTTTTATATTTTATCTGAGGATAGTTCCTTTGTCACCATAAAGTTCAATGCCCTCCAAAATATCCCACTGCAGATTCCAAGAAAACAGTGTTAGCAAACTGTTGAATGAAAAGCACAGTGTAACTCCGTGCAATGAATTGAGACTTCACAAAGAAGTTTCCAAGAAATCTTCTTTCTAGTTTTTCTCTGAGGATAGCTCCTTTTTCAACATAGGCCTCAATTCCCTCCCAAACATCCCTTTGCAGATTTAACAAAAAGAGTGTTAGGAAACTGCTCAATGAAAAGAAAGGTGTAACTCTGTGGGATGAATTCACACATCACAAAGAAGCTTCTCAGAAATCTTCCTTCTAGTTTTTGTATGAGGATATTTCCTTTGTCACCATTAGCTTCATGCACTCCAAAGTATCCCATTGCAGATTCCAAGAGAAAAATGTTAGCAAACTGCTCAATGAAAAGAACACTGTAACTCTGTGAGATGAACTCAGAAATCACAAAGCAGATTCTCAGAAAGCATTTTTTGGTTTTTATCTGAGGATATTTCCTTTGTCATCATAGACTTCAATGTGCTCCCAAATATCATAATGCAGATTCCAAGGAAAGAGTGTTATCAAACTGCTGAATGAAAAGAATGGTGTAACTCTGTGATCTGAATTCACATATCACAAAGCAGTTTCTCAGAAAGCTTCTTTCTAGTTTTTATCTGAGGATATTTCCTTTTTCACTATAGGCCTCAATGTGCTAACTAATATCCCTTTGCAGATTACATGAAAACAGTGTTAGCAAACTGCTCCATGAAAGGAAAATTGTAACTCTGTGAGATAAATTCACACATCACAAAGAACTTTCTCAGAAAGCTGCTTTCTAGATTTATCTGAGGATATTTCCTTTATTAACATAGACTTCAATGTAATCCAAAATAACCCTTCTCAGATTCCCCAAAAACAGCACTATCAAACTGCTCCATGAAAGGACTCATGTAACTCTGTGAGATGAATAATACTCTATGAAGCAATTTCTCAGACTGCTTCTTTCTAGTTTTTGTCTGAACTTACTTCCTTTGTCACAATAAGCTTCCATGTGCTCTGAAATATCCAATTGCACATTCCAAGGAAACAGTGTTAGCATACTGATCATTGTAAAGAGTGGTGTAACTCCGTGAGATGAATTCATATACCACAAAGCAGTTTCTCAGAACGCTTCTTTCTAGTTTTTATCTGAGGATATTTCCATTTTCAGGTTAGGCCTTAATGTGCTCCCAAATATCTCTTAGCACATTACAAGAAAACGGTGGTAGCAAACGTTTACTTGAAAAGAAAGGTGTAATTCTGTGAGATGAATTCACACATCACAAAGAACTTTCTCAGAAAGCTTATTTCTAGTTTATATCTGAGGATATTTCCTTTGTCAACATAGGCTTCAATGTGATCCGAAATATCCCATCTCAGATTCCCCAAAAACAGTACTATCAAACTGCTCTACGAAAATAATAGTGTAACTCTGTGAGATGAATTCAAAAATCACAGAGCTGTTCTTCAGAAACCATCTTTTTAGTTTTGGTGTGAGGATATTTCCTTTATCAACCTAGGCCTCAATGCGCTCCCAAATATCCCTTTGCAGATTCCACGAAAACAGTGCTTTCAAACAACTAAATAAAAACAATGGTGTAATTCCGTCACATGAATTCACACATCACAAAGCAGTGTCTCAGAACACTTCTTTCTATTTTCTGTCTAAGGATATTTCCTTTGTCACCATCAGCCTCTGTGCATTCCAAAATATTTCATTACAGATACCAAGAAAACAGTGTAGCAAACTGTTCAATGAAAAGAAAAGTGTAACTCTGATACATGAATTCACACATCACAAAGCAGTTTTTCACAAAGCTTCCTTTTGGTTTTAATCTGAGGATATTTCCGTTGTCACCATAGGCTTCAATGGGCTCCCAAATATCCTATTGCAGATTCCGCAAAACGGTGTTATCAAACTACTCAATGACAAGAATGGTGTATCTCTGTGAGGTGAATACACACTTCCAAAAAGGTTTCTCAAAAAGATTCTGTCTAGCTTTTATCTGAGGATATTTGCTTTGTCACCATAGGCTTCAACACAATCCAAAATAACCCTTCTCAGATTCCATAAAAACAGTTCTAGCAAACTACCCCATGAAAAGAAAGGTTTAACTCAGAGAGATGAATTCAAAATCACAAAGCAGTTTCTCAGAAAACTTCTTTCTAGTTTTTATATGAGGGTATTTCTTTTCTCCCCATCAGCTTCAATGTACCTCAAAATATCAAAATGCAGATCCAGGAAAACAGCGTTAGGTCACTGTTCAAGGAAAAGAACAATGTAACTCTGAGAGATGAATTCACTCGTCACAAAACAGTTTCTCAGAAAGCTTCTTTCTTGTTTTTATCAGAGGATATTTCCTTTGTTCACTATAATCTTCAATGATTTCCAAAATATCTCATTTCAGATTCCAAGAAAACAGTGTTATCAAACAGCTCAATGAAAAGAAGTATGTAAAGCTGTGAGATGATTTCATAAATCAAAAAGCAGTTTCTCAGAAAGCTTCTTTCTAGTTTTTATATGAGGGTATTTCCTTTGTCACCTTAAACTTCAATGCACTCTGAAATATTGCTTTGCAGCTTCCATGAAAACAGTGTTAGCAAACTACTCAATGAAAATAACAGTGTAACTTGATGAGATGAATTCACACATCACAAAGACATTTTTCAGAAAGTTTCTTTCTAGTTTATATCTGAGGGTATTTCCTTAGTCAACCTAGGCTTCATGTGATCTGAAATATCCCTCCTCAGTTTCCACAGAAACAGTGCTAGCAAACTGCTCCATGAAAAGTATCATGTAACTGTGTGAGATGAATTCATAAATCAAAAAGCAGTTTCTCAGAAGGCTTCTTTCTAGTTTTTGTATGAGGGTATTTCCTTTGTCACCCTAAGCTTCAATACACTCCAAAATATCCGACTGCAGATTCCAAGAAAGGAGTGTCAGCAAACTGATAAATAAAAAGAACTGTGTAACTCCGTGAGATGAATTCATACATGAAAAAGCAGTTCCACAGAAAGCTTCTTTTTAGTTTTTATCTGAGGATATTTCTTTTTTCACCATAAGACTCAACGTGCTCCCAAATATCCCTTTGCAGATTCCACAAACACAGTGTTAGCAAACTCATTAATGAAGAAAACAGTGTAACTCTGTGAGATGAATTCACTTATCACAAAGCAGTTTCTCAGAAAGCTTCATTCTCGTTTTTATCTGAAGATATTTTGTTTTTCACCATCGGCCTCAAGGCATCCTGAAAAATGCCATTGCAGATTCCAAGAAAACAGTGTTATCAAACAGCTTAATGAAAACAGCAGTTTAACTCCACGAGATGAATTCACACGTCACAAATCAGTTTCTCAGAAAGCTTCTTTTTGGTTTCTATCTGAGGTTATTTAGCTTTTCACCATAGGCCTCTATGTGCTCCGACATATTCCCTTGCAGATTACAAGGAAACAGTGTCAGCAAACTACTCCATGGAAAGAAAGGTGTAACTCTGTGAGTTGAAATCACACATCACAAAGAAGGTTCTCAGAAAGCTACTTTCCATTTTTTTATCTGAGGATATTAACTTTGTCACCATAGGCTTCAATGTGATCCTAGATATCCCCTCTAAGATTCCCCAAAAGGAGTGCTACCAAGCTACTCCATGAAGACAGTGGTGTACCTCTGTGAGAAGAATTCACACATCACATAGCAGTTTCTCAGAAAGCTGCTTTTTGTTTTTTCTGTGAGGATATTTACTTTGTCCCCTGAGGCTTCAATGCACTCCCAAATATAAAACTGCAGATTCCACGAAAACAGTGTTATCAAACTGCTCAGTGAAAGGAAGACTGTAACTCTGTGACATGAATTCACACATCACAAAGAACTTTCTCAGAAAGCATCCCTGTAGTTTTTGTCTGAAGATATTTCTTTTGTCACCGTAGACTTCAATATGATCCCAAATATCCTATTGCAGATACCACAAAAACAGTGTGATCAAACAACTCAATGAAAAGAATGGTGTAACTCTGTGAGATGAATTCACACATCACAAAGCAGTTTATCAGAGAGTTGTTTTCTAGTTTTTATCAGAGAATATTTGCTTTTTCACTAGGGGCCTCAATCTGCTCCAAAATATCCCTTTGCAGAATCCACGAAAACAGTGTTAGAAAACTGCCTCAAGAAAAGAAAGGTGCAACTGTGATATGAACACACACATCACAAAGAACTTTCTCAGAAAACTTCTTTCAGATTTTTATCTGAAGATATTTCCTTTGTCACCATAGGCTTCAAAGTGATCCAAAATATCCCTTCTCAGATTCCCCAAAATCAGTGCTAACAAACTGCTCTATGAAAAAGATCATGCAACCTTGTGAGATGAATTCACAAATCACAAAGAAGTTTCTCAGAAATTGTCTTCCTAGTTTTTTTCTGTGGAAAATCCATTGTTACCATAAGCTTCAATATGCTCTGAAATATCCCAATGCAGATTCCAAGAAAACATTGTTAGCAAACTCTTCAATGAGAAGAACAGTGTCACTCTGTGAGATTAATTCACACATCACAAAGCAGTTTCTCAGAAAGCATGTTTTTGATTTTTATCTGATCATATTTCCTTTGTCACCATAGGCTTCAATACGCTCCCAAATATGCTATTGCAGATTCCAAGGAAACAGTGATATCAAACTGCTCAATGAACAGAATTGTGTAACTCTGAGATGAATTCATACATTCCAAAGCAGTTTCTTAGAAACCTTCTTTCTAGTTTTTTTCTGAGTATATTTCCTTTGTCACCATAGGCTTCAATGCGCTCCCAAATATCCTATTGCAGATTCCATGAAAACATTGTTTTCAAACTGCTCATTGAAAAGAACAGTTTAACACTGTGAGATGAATTCACACATCACAAAGCAGTTTCTCAGGAAGCGTTTTCAAGTTTTATTCTGCTGATATTTCCTTTTACAGTACAGGCCCCAAATCGTTCCAAAATATCCCTTTGTATATTCCATGAAGACGGTGTTAGCAAACTGTTTCTTGAAAAGAAGGTGTAACTTTCTGAGATAAATTCACATAGCACAAAGAAATTTCCCAGAAAGCTTCTTTTTAGTCTTTATATGAGAATATCACTGCTGTCAAAATATACTTCAATGACATTAAAAATATCCCTTCTCAGATTCCCCAAAAACAGTGTTACCAAATGACCCATGAAAAGAATTTTGTATCTCTGCGAGATTAACACATCAAGAAGTGGTTTCTCAGAACGCTTCTTTCTCATTTTTATCTGAGGATACTTCCTTTTTCACTATAGGCCTCAATGCACTCCCAATTATCCCTTTGTAGATTCCATGAAAACAATGTTAGCAAACTGATCAATTATCAGAACAGTGTAACTCTGTGTGATGTATTCACAAATCAGAAGGAATTTTCTCAGAAAGCTTCTTTTTGGTTTTTATCTGAGGATATTTTCTTTGACACCATAGGAGTCAATGTGCTCCCAAATATAACAGGTCAGATTCCATAAAAAAAGTGTTATCAACCTGTTCAATGAAAAGAACAGTGTAGCTCTGTTAGATGAATTCACACATCAAAAACCAGTTTCCTAGAAAACTTCTTTCTCATTTTCATATGAGGATGTTTCCCTTTTCACTATACGCCTCCATGTGCTCCCAAATATCCGTTTGCAGATTCCATGAAAACAGTGTTAGAAAACTACTCCATGAAAACAATAGTGCAACTCTGCGAGATGAATTCACACATCTGAAATAACTTTCTCATACAGCTTGCTTGTAGTTTTTATCTGGGGATATTTCCTTTGTCACCATAGGCTTCAATGCAATCCAAAATATTCCTTCTCAAATTTCCAAAAAACAGTGCTACCAAACTGAGTCATAAAAAGAATCATGTAATTCTCTCACATGAATTAGCACATCACATAGTATTTTGTCATAAAGCATCTTTCTAGTTTTAATATGCGGATATTTACCTTGTCACCATAAGATTCAGTGAGCTCTGAAATATACCATTACAGATTCCAAGAAAACGGCTTAGCAAACTGCTCATTGAAAAGAACAGTGTAACTCTCTGAGATCAATTCACACATCACAAAGCAGTCTCTCAGAAAGCTTCTTTTTGGTTTTTATCTTAGAATATTTCCTTTTTCACCATAGGCTTCAATGCGCTCCGAAATATCCCTTTGCAGATTCCACGAAAACAGTGGTAGGAAACTGCTCCAAGAAAAGAAAGCTGTAACACGGTGAGATGAATTCACACATCAAAAAGAAATATCTCCGATAACTTCTTTCTAGTTTTTATCTGAAGATATTTTCTTTGTCACTATAGGTTTCAATGTGATCCAAAATATCCCTTTTCAGTTTCCCCAAAAACAGTGCTACCAAACTTCACCATGAAATGCATCTGGTAACTCTGTGAGACTAATTCACAAATCACAAAGCACTTCCACAGAAAGCTTCTTTCTACTTTCTGTATGAGGATATTTTCTTTTCCACCATAGGCTTCAACATACTCAGGATTATCCCTATGCAGCTTCTGTGATAAGAGTGTTAGCAAACTGCTCCATGAAAAGAAAGGTGGAAATTTGTGACATGAATTCACACATCACAAAGTGGTTTCTTTGAAAGTTTCTTTTTGGTTTTTGTCTGAGGACATTTCCTTTGTCACCATAGACTTCAATGTGCTCACAAATATCCTATTGCAGTTTCCCAAAAAACTGCTACTATACTGCTCCATGAAAAGAATGGTGTAACTCTGAAATGAAATCACACATCACAAAGCTGTTTCTCAATAAGCTTCTTACTAGTTTTTATCTGAGGATATTTGCTTTTTCACCATATTCTTCTATGCTCTCCCAAATATCCCAATGCAGAGTCCATGAAAAACGTGTTAGCTAACTACCTAATGAATAGAACAGTGTAACTTGTGACATGAATTCACATACCAAAAATCAGTTTCACAGAAAGCTTCCTTTCAGTTTTTGTCTGAGGATATTTACTTTGTCACCATAGGCTTCAAAGCGATCCAAAGTATCCCTTCTCAGATTACGCAAAAACAGTACCACCAAACTGATGCATGTAAAGAATCATGTACATGCATCAGTACATGAGGATATTTCCTTTGTCACCATAAGCACCATGTACATGCATCAGTACATGAGGATGTTTCCTTTGTCACCATAAGCTTCAATATGCTCTGAAATATCACATTGCAGTTTCCAAGAGCACAGTGTTAGCTATCTACTAAATGAAAAGAACAGTGTTAGCTATCTACTTAATGAAAAGAACAGTGTAATTCTATGAGGTGAATTCACACATCATAAAGAAGTTTCTCAGAAATCTTCTTTCTAGTTTTTATCTGAGAATATTTCCTTTTTCACTACAGACCACAATGCATGCCCAAATATCCCTTGGCAGATTCCATGAAAACAGTGTTAGCAAACTTCTACATGAGAAGAAAGGTGTACCCTTGTGAGATGAATTCACATCACAAACAACTTTCACAGAAACCTTCTTTCTATTTTTTATCTGAGAGTATTTTCTTTGTCACCATAGGCTTCAATTCAATGCAAAATATCCCTCATCCAATTCCCCAAAAACAGTGCTACCAATCTTAAACACGAAAAGAATCTTGTAATTCTGCGAGATGAATTAATACATAACAAAGCAGTTTCTCAAAAAGCTTCCTTCTAGTTTTTATATGAGGAAATCTCCTTTTTCACCATGGGCCTCAACTTGCTACCAAATGTACCTTTGTAGATTACACAAGAACATTGTAAGCAAACTGCTCCATCAAAACAAAGGTGTTACTCTGTGACATGAACACACACATGACAAAGAAGTTACTCAGAAAGCTCTTTATAGTTGTCATCTAGGATATTTCATTTGTCACCATAGGTTTAAAGCGATCCAAATTATCCCTTCTCTGATTTCCCCAAAACAGTGCTACCAAACTCTTCGATGAAAAGGGTGGTGTAAATCTGTGAGATAAATTCACACATCACAAAGCTGTTTCTCAACAGCTTCTCTCTAGTTTTTGTAAGAGGATATTTCATTTTTCACCATATTCCACAATGTACTATGGAATATCCTTTGCAAATTCTACTAAGCAGTGTTAGCAAACTGCTCCATGAAAAAAAGTTGTAAATCAGTGAGATGAAATCACACATCACAAAGCAGTTTCTCAGAAACTTTATTTCTAGTTTTCATCTTAGGATATTTCCTTTTTCACCATTGGTCTCAACTCGCTCCCAAATATCACATTGTAGATTCCACGATAACAGTGTTAGCACACTGCTCCTTGAAAAGAAAGGTGTTACTCTGTGTTACTCTGTGAGATGAATACACACATCACAAAGAAGTTTCTCAGAAAGCTTCTTTTAGTTTTTATCTGATTAGATTTTCTTTGTCACCATAGGCTTCAATGCAAACCAAAATATGCCCTCTCAGATACCCCAAAAACATTTCTACCCAACTGATTTATGAAAAGAATCAAGTATCTTTGTGAGATAAATTAACACATCACAAAGCAGTTTCTCAGAAAGCTCCTTTCTAGTTTTTATATGAGGATATTTCCTTTGTCAAATTAAGCTTCAATGTGATCAGAAATATCCCATTGTACATTCCAAGAAAACACTGTTTGCAAACTACTCAATGAAAAGGACAGTGTAACACTGAGAGATGAATTCACACATCATAAAGCAATTTCTCAGATAGCTTCTTTCTAGTTTTTATCTGAGGATATTTCCTTTTTCACCATATTCTTCAATGTGCTCTGGAATTTTCCATTGCATCTTCAAGGAAAAATGTGTTTGCAAACTTCTCAATGAAAGGAATAATGTAACTCAGTGAGTTGAATTGACACATCACAAAGCAGTTTCACAGAAAGCTTCATTTTGCTTTTTATCTGAGGATGTTTCTTTTGTCACCATAGGCTTCATTGAACTCCCAAATATCCTAATGCAGTTTCATCGATAACAGTGTTATCAAACTGCTCAATGAAAAGAAAGATGTAACTCTGTGAGATGAATTCACACATCACAAAACAGTTTCTCAGAAAGCTGATTTCTAGTTTTTATCTCAGGATATTTCTTTCTCGCCATTGGCTTTAATAAGCTCCAAAATATCCGGTGGTAGATTCCACAAAATCAGTGTTAGAAAACTGCTCAGTGAAATGAAATCTGTAACTCTGTGACACGAGTTCATAATTCAGAAAGAAGTTTCTCAGAAAGCTTCTTTTTGGATTTTGACTGTTGATATTTCCTTTGTCACCATAGACTTCAATGTGCTCCCAAATATCCTATTGCAGATTCCATGAAAAAAGTGTTAGCACACTGCTCAATGAAAAGTACCATGTAACTCGGTGAGATTAATTCACACATCACAAAGCAGTTTCTCAGAAAGCATCTTTCTAGTTTTTATCTGAGGTTATTTCCTTTTGTATTTTTTTTGAGGATACTTCCTTTTTCACCATAGGCCTCAATGAGCTCCCGAATATCCCATTTGCACTTTCCATGAAAGCAGAGATAGAAAACTGCTCCATGTAAGGAAAGCTGTAACTCTGTCAGATGAATTCACACATATCAAAGCAGTTTCTCAGAAAGCTTCTTTCTAGTTTTTGTCTAAGGATATTTCCCTTTTCACCAAAGGCTTCAATGTGCTCGTGAATATCCCATTGCAGATTCCACGAAAACAGTGTAAACAAACTGCTCAATGAAAACAGTGGTGTAATTTTGTGAGACAAATTCACACATCACAAAGCAGTTTCTCAGAAACTTTCTTCTTATTTTTTATCTGAGGATATTCCTTTTGTCACCATAGGCTTCAAAGCGCTCCCAAATATCCTACTGCAGATTCTACGAAAACATTGTTACCAAACTTCTCAATGAAAAAAAAGATGTAACATGGCAAGAAGAATTCACACATTATAAAGTAGTTCCTCAGAAATTGCCTTTCTGGTTTTTTTCTGAGGATATTTCCTTTTTCACCACATGCCTCATTGTGCTCCCAAATATCCTTTGCAGATTCCACAAAAACAGTGTTAGCAAACTTCTTCATGAATAGAAATGTGTAACTCTGTGAGATGAATTCACACATAATAAAGCAGTTTCTCCAAAAGCTTCTTTCTAATTCTTTTCTGAGCCTATTTCCTTTGTCAGTGTAGCCTTCTATGCGATTCAAAATATCCTTTCTGAGATTCCCCTAAAACACTGCTACCAAGCTGTTCCATGAGAAGGGTCTTGTAACTCTGTGAGGTGAATTCACGCATCACAAAGCAGTTTCTCAGAAAGCTTCTTTCTAGTTTTTATCTGAGGATATTTCCTTTTTCACCATAGGCCTCAATGTGCTCCCAAATATCCCTTTGCAGATTCCAGAAAACAGTGTTAGGAAACTGCTCAATGATTAGAATCGTGTATCCCTGTGAGATAAATTCACACATCACAAAGCAGTTTCTCAGAAATCTTCTATGAAGTTTTTATCAGAGTATATTTCCTTTTTCACCATAGGCCTCAATGCGCTCCCAAATATCCATCTGCAGATTCCATGAAAACAATGTTACCAAACTGATTCATGAAAAGAACAGTGTAGCTCTGTGAGATGAAATCTCACATCACAAATAAGTTTCTCAAAAAGCCTCTTTCTAGTTTTTATCCTAGAGTATTTCCTTTTTCACCATAGGCCTCAATATTCTCCAAAATATGTCTTTGCAGATTCCACAAAAACAGTGTTAGCAAATAGCTCCATGACAATAAAAGTGTAACTCTGTGAAATTAATTCACACAGCACTAAGGAATTTCTCTGGAAGCTTCTTTCCAGATTTTATCTGAGGATATTTACTTTGTCACCACAGGCTTCAAAGCGATCCAAAATATACCTTCTCAGATTCCACAAAAGCAGTGTTACCAAACTGCTACATGAAAAGAATCATGTCACTCAGTGAGTTGAATACAAACATCACAAATCAGTTTCTCACAAAGCTTCTGTCTAGTTTTTATCTGAGGATAATTTCTTTTTCACCAAAGGCCTCAATGTGCTCTCGAATATCCCATCACAGATTCCATGAGAAAAGTGTAACTTTAAGTGTAACTCTATGAGATGAATTCACACAAAACAAATCAGCTTCTCAGAAAGCTTCTTATAGCTTTTTTCTGAGGATAGTTCCTTTTTCATAGTAGACCTCAAGGCCTTCGTGAATATTCCATCTCAGATTTTTCAAAAACAGTGTTAGCAATCTGCTCAATGAAAAGAAAGTTATAACTCTGTTTGATGAAATCACATATCACAAGACAGTTTCTCAGAGAGCTTATTTTCAGTATTTGTCTGAGGGTATATCCTTTGCTACAACTGGCTTCAAAGGGCTCCCAAATATCCCAGTGCAGATTCCAAGAAAGCAGTGTTTAAAAACTGCTCCATGAAAAGAAATGTGTGATTCAGTCAAATGAATTCAAGGATAACAAGGACGTCTCTCAGAAAGTTTTTCTAGTTTTTCTCTCTAGATATATTCTCTGTCACCACAGGCTTCAAAACAATCCAAAATATCCCTCCTCAGTTTTCCCAAAAATAGTGTTACCAAACAGCTCCATGAAAACAATCGTGTAACACGGTGACATGACTTCACAAATCACAAAGCAGTTTCTCAGAAACCATCTTTTCAGTTTTTATCTGAGGATATTTCCTTTGTCACCATAGGCTTCAATATGCTCCCAAATATCCTATTGCAGATTCCATGAAAAGAGTGCTAGCAAAATGCTCAATTGAAACAATGGTGTAACTCTTTCAGATGAATTCACACATCACAAAACAGTTTCTCAGTAAGCTTCTTTCTAATTTTAATCTGAGGATATTTCCTTTCTCTGCATGGGCTTCAGTGCTATCCAAAATATCTCTTCTCAGATTCCCCAAAAACAGTGCTACCTAACTGCTCCATAAAAAGAATCTTGTAGTTCTGTGAGGTGAATTCACACATGACAAAGGAGTTTCTCAGAAAACTTCCTTCTAGTTTTTATCTGGGGACTTTTCCTTTTTCACCATAGGCTGCAATGTGCTCCCAAATATCCCTTTACAGAGTCCAAGAAAGCAGTTTTAGCAAACTGCTCCTTGAAAAGAAATGTGTAATTCCGTGAGATGAATTCAAAGGCAAGGAAATTTCTCAGAATGCTTCTTTCTAGTTTTTATCTCTGGATATATCCTCTGTTATCACAGGCTTCAATATGATAGAAAATATCCCTTCTCAGATTCCCTAAAAATAGTGCTTCATGAAAAGAATCATGTAACTCTGTGACATGAATTTACACATCACACACCGGTTTCTCAGAAAGCTTGTTTCTCATTTTTACCTGAGGATATTTCCTTTGTCATCATTGACTTCAAGGCACTCCGAAATATGCCATTATAGATTCCAATAAAAAACTGTTAGTAAACTGCTCCATGAAAAGAAAGGTGTAACTCTGTGATATGAATTCAAACATCACAAAGCAGTTTCTCAGAAAGTTTATTTCTAGTTTTTATCTGAGGATATTCCATTTGCCACCTTGGCTTCAATGCGCTCCAAAATATCACATTGCTGATTCCATGGAAACAGTGTTAGCAAACTGCTCCATGAAAAGAAATGTGTAACTAAGTGAGATGAATTCACACATCACGAGGAAGTTTGTCAGAAAGTTCTTTCTAGTTTTTAACTGAGGATATTTCCATTGTCATAATAGACTTCAATGCAATCTAAAATAAACCTTCCCTGATTCCCCAAAAAAAGTGCTACCAAAGTGCTCCATGAAAAGAATCATGTAATTCTGTGAGACAAATCAAAACATCACAAAGCAGTTTCTCAGGAAGCTTCTTTCTAGTTTTTATCTGAGGTTATTTCCTCTTTCACCATAGGCATCAATTTGCTTCCAAAAATCCCGTTGCAGATTCCAGAAAAAAATAGTTAGGAAACTTCTCAGTGAAAATAAAGGTGTAACTCTGTGAGACGAATTCACACATCACAAAGCAGTTTATCAGAAAGCTTTTTCCTAGTTTTTGTCTAAGGATATTTCCTTTTAAAACATAGGCCTCAAAGCGCTCTCAACTATCACATTGCAGATTACAAGAAAAAAGTGTTAGCAAAATTCTTAAAGAAAAGAGGAGTGTAACTCTGTGAGATGAACTCATACATCACAAAGAAGTTTCTCAGAAAGCTTCTTTTCTTATTTTTCTGAGGATATTTCCTTTCTCACCGTAGGCTTCAGTGCTATCCCAAGTATCCTATTGCAGAAAAAGTAACAAGAGTGTGAGGAAAGTGTTTCATGAAAAGAAAGGTGTAACACTGTGAGATGTCTTTACACATCACAAAGAAGTTTCCAGAATTCTTCTTTTTAATTTTTATCTGAGGATATTTCCTTTTACACTGTAGGCTTCAAGGTGATCCAAAATATCCCTTCTCAGATTCCGCTTAATAGTGTTATTAGACTGCTCCATGAAAACAGTCTTGTAGTTCTGTGAGATGAATTCACATACCACAAAGGGGTTTCACAGAAAGTTTCTTTCTACTTTTTATTTGAGAATGTTTCCTTTTCAACAATAGGCCTCAATAAATATCCATTTGCAGATTGCACGAAAACCGTGTTAGTGAACTGCTATACAAAAAGAAACGTGTGACTCTGAGATGAACTCACATCTCACAAAGAAGTTTCTCAGAAAGTCTCTTTCTAGTTTTTATCTGAGGATATTTCCTTTTTCACCATAGGCTTCAATGCCTTCCCAATTAAACCTTTGCAGGTTCCACGAAAACAGTGTTTGCAAACTGCTCATTGAAAAAAAAATGTATAACTCTGTGAGATGATGTCATACATCAGAAGGAAGTCTCTCAGAAATCTTCTTTCTAGTTTTTATCTGAGGATATTTCCTTTGTCACCATAGGCTTCAATGCGCTCAAGGTTGTCCCATTGCAAATTCCAAGAAAACAGTGTTAGCAAAGTGATCAGTGAAACAGCACTGTAACTATGCAAAATGAATTCACTCATCCCAAAGCAGTATCTGAGAAGGCTTCTTTCTAGTTTTTATCTGAGGATATTTCATTTTTCAGCCTAGGCCTCAAGGTGCTCCCAAATATCCCTTTGCAGATTACAAGAAAACAAACTGCTTCTCATGGAGCAAACTGCCAAATGAAAGGAAAAGTGTAATTCAGTGAGATGAATTCAAATATCACAAGGAAGTTTCTCAGAATGCTTCTTTTTATTTTTTATCAGGATATTTCCTTTCTCAGCATCTTCCTCAAGGTGCTCATGAATATCCCACAGCAGATTCAATGAAAACAGTGTTAGCAATCTGCTCAATTAAAAGAGAGGTGTAACTCTGTGAGATGAATTCACACATCACTGAGAAGTTTCTCAGAAAGCTTCTTTTTGTTTTTCATCTGAGGATATATCTTTTGTCACCCTAGACACATATGCACTCCCAAATATCCTATTGCAGATTCCACAAAAACAGTGTTAGCAAAATGCTCAATGATTACTACAGTGTTAGCCTATGAGATGAATTCACACATCACAAAGCAGTTTCTCAGAAAGCTTCTTTCTAGTTTTTATGTGATTTTATTTCCTTTTTCATCATAGGCCTCAATGCACTCCCAAATATTCCTTTGCAGATTCCACGAAAACACTGTTAGCAAACTGCTCAATGAAAAGAAAGGTGTAACTCTGTGAGATGATTTCACACATTACAAAAAAGTTTCTCAGAAAGATGCTTTCTAGTTTTTATCTGAGGATATTTCCTTTGTCACCATAGGCTTCAATGTGATCCAAAATATCCCTTCTCAGATTTCCCAAAAATAGCACCAGGGAACTGCTCTATGAAAAGAATCGTGCAAATCTGTGACTTGAATTCACACATCACAAAGTGGTTTCTGATAAATCTTATTTCTAGTTTTTATTTGAGGTTATTTCCTTTTTCATCATAGGCCTTAGTGTGCTCTAGAATATCCCATTGCAGATTCCACGAAAACAGTGATAGCAAACTGCCCAATGAAGAGAAAGGTGTAACTCTGTGGGATGAATTCAAACATCACAAAGCAGTTTCTCAGAAAGCTACTTTTTAGTTTTTGTCTGAGGGTATTTCCTTCATCACCATAGCCTTCAAACCACTCCCAAATATCGTATTGCAGTTTCCATGCAAACAGTGTTAGCAAAATGCTCAATAAAAATAAAGGGGTAACTCTGTGAGATGAATTCACACATAACAAATTCATTTCTCCAAAATCTCCTTTGTAGTCTTTATCAGAGGGTATTTCATTTTTCAGAATAAGCTTCAATGCACTCCCAAATATCCATTTGCAGATGCCATGAAAACAGTGTTAGCAAACTGCTCCATGAAGAGAAAGGTGTAACTCTTTGAGATGAATTCACACGTGACAAAGAAGTTTCTCAGAAAGCCTGTTTCTAGTTTCTCTCTGAGAATAATTCCTTTTTCACCATAGTCTTCAATGCTCTACCATATATGCCTTGGTAGATTCCACAATAATAGTGTTCGCAAAGTTCTCCATGATAGGAAATGTGTAACTGCGTGAGATGAATTCAGAGATCACAAATAAGTTTCTCAGAGAGTTTCTTTCTAGTTTGTATCTGTGGATACTTCGTTTGTCACTATAGGCTTCAATGCGATTCAAAATATCCCTTCCCAGATTCCCCAAAAATAATGCTACCAAATAGCTCCATGATAAGAGTTGTGTAATTCTGTAATATGAATACACATGTAACAAAGCAGTTTCTCAGAAAGCTTCTTTCTACTTTTTACCCGAAGTTATTTCCTTTTTCACCATAGATTTCAATGCACTCTCGAATATCACATTGCAGATTACATGAAAAAAGTGTTAGCAAAATTCTCAACGAAAATTGTCATGTACCTCTTGAGATGAATTCACACCTCACAAAGCAGCTTCTCAGAAAACTTCTTTGTAGCTTTTGTCAGAGGATATTTCCCTTTTCACCATAGACTTCCTTTCTCAGTGTTAAGGTTTCTGAGGAACTGCTTTGTGATATGTGAATTCATCTCATATTGTTACACATAACTCACAACTCATTCATGGAGCCATATGCTAGCACTTTTTTTGTATAATCTGAGAAGTAATATTTAGGATAGTTTGAAGCCTATAGTGACAAAGGAAATATCCTCAGATAAAAACTAGAAAGAAGCTTTCTGAGAAACTGCTTTGTGATTTGTGTACTCATCTCACAGAGATACACCATTCTTTTCATTGAGCAGTTTTTGAACACTGTTTTCGTGATATCCACAAGGAATACTTCAGAATGCATTGAAGCTTTTGGTGACAAAGGAAACATCCTCCGAAAAAAACTGGAAAGAAGCTTTCTGAGAAACTGCTTTGTGATACGTGAATTCATCTCACAGAGTTACATGATTCTTTTCATGGAGCAGTATGGTAGCACTGTTTTCAGGGAATCTCAGAAGGGATATTTTGGATCACATTGAAGCCTACGGTGACTAAGGAAATACCCTAAGATAAAAACTAGAAATAAGGTTTCTGAGAAACTGCTTTGTGATGTGTGAATTCATCTCACAGAGTTACAAGTTTCTTTTCATGGAGCAGTTTACAAACACTGTTTCCATGGAATCTGCAATGGGATGTTGTGATAGTATTGACTACTATGGTGAAAAATGAAATATCCTCAGAAAAATACTTAAGACAACCCTTCGGAGAAACTTCTTTGTGATGTGTGAATTTGTCTCACTCAGCTGCACCAATCTTTCCTGGAGCTTTTTACTAACTCTGGTTTCATGGAATATGCAAATTGATATTCTGAGGGTATTGAGTCCTATGGTGATAAAGTAAATATTCTCAGGAAATAACTGGAAAGTACTCTTCTGATAAGCTGCTTTGTGATGTGTGAATTCATGTCACAGAGTTACACCTTTCTCTTCATAAAGCAGTTTGCTAGCACTGTTTTTGCATCATCTAAGAAGGGATATTTCAGATCACTTTGAAACTTATGGTGATAAAGGAAATATCCTCAGGTAAAAATTAGAAGTTTTCTGAGAATCTCCTTTGTGATGTGTGAATTTATCACACAGAGTTATACTACTCATTCATGGAGCAGTTTGCTAGCACTGTTTTGTGGAATCTGAGAAAGGATATATTGGATCACTTTGAAGCCTATGCTAACAAAGGAAATATCCTCACATGAACACTGTAAAGATGCTGTATGAGAAACTACTTTGTGGTGAGTGAATTCAACTCAAAGAGATACACCATTCTTTACATTGAGCAGTTTGCTAACACTGTTTTCGTGGAATCTACCATGGCATATTCCGAGGGCCTGAAGTCCTACGTTGAAAAATGAAATATCCTCAGACAAGGAGTGCAAAGAAGCCTTCTGAGAAACTACTTTGTGATGTGTGAATTCATCTGACAGTCTTACACAATCCTTTCATGGAGCCGTTTGCCAGTGATGTTTTTGTGGAATTTTGGAAGCGTTATTTTTGATCACTTTGAAGCCTATGGTGACAAAGGAAATATGGTAAGATAAAAACTAGAAAGAAGCTGCCTGAGAAACTGCTTTGGGATGTGTGAATTCATCTCACAGAGTTACACCACTCATTCATGGAGCCATTGGATAGCACTGTTTTTGTGGAATCTCAAAAGGGATATTTTGAATTGCTTGGAAGCCTATGGTGACAAAGGAAATATTCTCAGATAAAAACTAGAAAGAAACATTCTGAGAAACTGCTTTGTGATGTGTGAAGTCATCTCATAGAGTTACATCACTCTTTCATGGAGGAGATTCCTAGCACTGTTTCTGTGGAATCTGAGAAGCAATATTTTGGATGGCATTGAATCTCATGTTGGAAAATGAAATATCCTCAGATAAAAGCTGGAGACAAGCCTTGTCAGATACTGCTCTGTGATGTGTGAATTCATGTCACACAGCTACAAGACTGTTTTCAGTGAGAAGTTTCCTAACAACATTTTCACGGAATCTGCAATGAGATATACGAGAGTGCATTGAGACCTGTGTTTAAAATGGCAATATCTGGCCGGGTGCGGTGGCTCAAGCCTGTAATCCCAGCACTTTGGGAGGCCGAGATGGGTGGATCATGAGGTCAGGAGATCAAGACCATCCTGGTCTACATGGTGAAACCCCATCTCTACTAAAAATACAAAAAACTAGCCGGGCGAGATGGCAGGCAACTGTAGTTCCAGCTACTCGGGAGGCTGAGGCAGGAGAATGGCATAAACCCGGGAGGTGGAGCTTGTAGTGAGCTGAGATTGCGCCACTGCACTCCAGCCAGGGGGACAGAGCAAGACTCCTTCTCAAAAAATTAAAATAAAATAAATTAAAATAAAATAAAATAAAATAGCAATATCCTCAGATAAAATCAAGAAAGAAGTTTTCTGAGAAACTGCTTTATGATGTGTGAATTCTCCTCACAGAGATACACCACTCTTTCATGGAGACATTTGCTGGCACTTCTTGTGGAGTCTGAGAAAGTGTATTTTTGATCATCTTGAAGAATATGGTAACAAAGGAAATATCCTTACATAAAAACTGGAAGGAAGCTTTCAGAGAAACTGACTTGTGATATGTGAATTCATCTCACAGAGTTACTGCATTCTTCTCATTGAGTAGTTTGCTAACACTGTTTTCCCAGAATCCACAATGTGATATTCAGCAGTGCATTGAGGCCTATGGTGAAAAAGGAAATATCCTCAGATAAAAACTAGAAAGAATGTTTCTGACAAACTTCTTTGTGATGTTTGAATTCATCGCAGACAGTTACACCTTTATATTCATAGAGCAGTTTGGTAACACTGTTTTCATGGAATCTGCAATGGGATATTGAGAGCACATTGACTGCTATGGTGAAAAAGGAAATATCCTCAGAAAAATACTGGAGACAAGCCTTCAGAGAAACTGCTTTGTGATGTGTGAATTCATCTCAAACAGTTACACCAATCTTTCCCAGAACAGTTTGCTAATTCTAGTTTCATGGAATCTGCAATATGATATTCTGAGAGTATTGAGTCCTATGGTGAAAAAGGAAATATCCTCAGGAAAAACCTGGAGAGAATTCTTCTGAGAAACTGCTTTGTGATGTGTGAATTTATGTCACAGAGATACACCTTTCTTTTCATGGAGCAGTTTGCTGGCACTGTTTTTGGCTGTTCTGAGAAGGGATATTTTGGATCACTTTGAAGCCTATGGTGACAAAGGAAATAGCCTCAGATAAAAACTGGAAAGAAGATTTCTGAGAATCTGCTTTTTTACGTGTGAATTCATCACACAGAGTTACACTACTCTTTCATCGAGCAGTTTGCTAGCACCGTTTTGTGGAATCTGAGAAAGGATATATTGGATCACTTGGAAGCCTATGGTGACAAAGGAAATACCCTCAGATAAAAAATAGAAAGAAGTTTTCTGAGAATCTGCTTTGTGTTTTGTGAATTCAACTCACAGAATTACATCACTGCGTCATTGAGCCGTTGGATAACACTGTTTTTGGGGAATCTGAGAAGTGATATTTTGGATCACTTTGAAGCCTATGGTGACAAAGGAAGTATCCTCAGAAAAAAAATTAAAGAGGCTTTCTGAGAAACTGCTTTGTGATATATGAATTCTTCTCACAGATTTACACCACTCATTCATGGAGCCGTTTGCTAGCACTTCTTGTGGAATCAGAGAAAGTGTATTTTTGTTTGCCTTGAAGAATATGGTGACAAAGGAAATATCCTTAAATAAAAACTAGAAATAAGCTTTCAGAGAAACTGATTTGTGAATCTGTGAATTCATCTCACAGAGTTACAGTATTCTTCTTATTGAATAGTTTGCTAACACTGTTTTCCCAGAATCTGCAATGTGATATTCAGCAGTGCATTGATGCCTATAGTGAAAAAGGAAATATCCTCAGATAGAAACTAGAAAGAATGTTTCTGAGAAACTTCCTTGTGATGTTTGAATTCATCTCACAGAGTTACCCCCTTATTTTCATAGAGCAGTTTGCTAACACTGTTTTCATGGAATCGGTAACAGGACATTAAAAGTGCATTGACTGCTATGGTGAAATAGGAAATATCCTCAGAAAAATACTGGTGACAAGTCTTCAGGGAAACTGCTTTGTGATGTGTGAATTCATCTCAAACAGTTACACCAATATTCCCTAGAACCTTTTGCTAACTCTGGTTTTATGGATGCTGCAATATGATACTCTGAAAGTATTGAGTCCTATGGTGAAAAAGGAAATATCCTCATTAAAAAAATGGAGAGAATTCTTCTGAGAAACTGCTTTGTGGTGTGTGAATTCATTTCACAGAGTTACACCTTTCTTTTCATGGAGCAGTTTGCTAGCACTATTTCTTCATCATCTGAGAAGGGATATTTTGGACTGCTTTGAAGCGTAGGGTGAAACAGGAAATATCCTCAGATAAAAAATTGAAAGAAACTTTCTGAGAATCTGCTTTGTGATGTGTGAATTCATCACACAGAGTTACACTGCACCTTCATGGAGTAGTTTGCTAGAACTGTTTTTGTGGAATCTGAGAAGGGATATATTGGATTGCTTTGAAGTCTATGGACACTAAAGAAATATCCTCAGATAAAAGCTAAATAGAAGCTGTATGAGAAACTGCTTTGTGATGAGTGAATTAATATCACAAAGATACACATTTCTTTACATTGAGCAGTTTGTTAACACTGTTTTTGTGGAATCTGCCATGGGATAACCCGAGGTCTTTGAGTCCTATGTTGAAAAATGAAATATCCTCAGGCAAAGAGGGGAAAGACATCTTCTGAGAAACTGCTTTGTGACGTATGAATTCATCTCACAGAGTTACACTACTCTTTCATGTAGCAGTTTGCTAGCACTGCTTTTGTGGAATCTGAGAAAGGGTATTTTTGAATGCTTTGGAGCCTATGGTGACAAAAGGAATATCCTCAGATAAAAACCAGAAAGAAGCTTTCTGAGAAACTGCTTTGTGACGTGTGAATTCTTCTCACAAAGTTACACTGCTCTTTCAAGTCGTCACTGGCTAGCATTTCTTGAGGAATCTGAGAAGGTTTATTTTAGATCTTTTTGAAGCCTATGGTGACAAAGGAAATATCTTCAAATAAAAACTAGGAAGAATCTTTCAGAGAAACCTATTTGTGATGTGTGAATTCATTTCACTGAGTTACAACTTTTTTTTTTTTTTGAGGCGGAGTCTCGCTCTGTCACCCAGGCTGGAGTGCAGTGGCCGGATCTCAGCTCACTACAAGCTCCGCCTCCCGGGTTTATGCCA
>NW_012116777.1:977730-983136 GCF_000951035.1 Colobus angolensis palliatus | reverse complement strand
TGATCTGCCTGTCTCGGCCTCCCAAAGTGCTGGGATTACAGGCTTGATCCACCGCGCCTGGCCTACAACATTTTTTTTAATTGAACAGTTTACTAGCACTGATTTCCCAAATATGAAATGTGATCTTTGGCAGCACATTGAGGCCTGTGCTGAAAAAGGAAATATACTCAGATAAAAAGTAGAAAGAAGTTTTCTGAGAAACTGCTTTGTGATTTTTGAATTTGTCTCACAGAGTTACACAGACCTTTCATGGAGCTGTTGGATAGCACTGTTTTTGTGGAGTGTGAGAAGTGATATTTTGGATCACTTTGAAGGCTATGGTGACAAAGGAAATATCCTCAGATAAAAACCAGAAAGAAGCTTTCAGAAAAGCTGCTTTGTGATGCGTGAATTCATCTCACAGATTTACACCACCCTTTCAAATTGCTGTTGAATAGCAATGTTTTTGTGGAATCTTAGAAGGGATATATTGGATCACTTTGAAGCCTATGGTGACAAAGGAAATATGCTCAGATAAAAACTAGAAAGAAGCTATATGAGAAACTGCTTTGTGATGAGTAAGTTCATCTCACAGAGATACACTTTTCTTTACATTGAGCAGTTTGCTAACACTATTTTCATGGAATCTCCCATGGGATATTCCAAAGGCCTTGAGGCCTACTTTGAAAAATGAAACATTGTCAGGCAAAGAGTGGAGAGAAGACTCCTGAGAAACTGCTTTGTGATGTGTGAATTCATCTCACAGAATTACGCTACACTTTCATGGAGCAGTTTACTAGCACTGTTTTTGTGAAATCTGAGAAGGTATATTTTTGATAGCTTTGAAGCCTATGGTGACAAATGAAGTATCCTCACATAAAAACCAGAAAGGGGCTTTCAGAGAAACTGCTTTGTAATGTGTGAATTCATCTCACTGTGTTACACAACTCTTTCATGGAGCCGTTTGCTAGCACTGTTTTTGTGGAATCTGAGAAGGGATATTTTGGAACACTCTGAATCCTGTGGTGACAAAGGAAATATCCTCAGATAAAAATTAGAAAGAAGCTTTCTTAGAAACTGCCTTTTGATGCATGAATTCATCTCAGAGAGTTCCACCACTCCTTCATGGAAGAGTTTGTTAGCACTGTTTTTTTTCAAACCTCACATGTGATATTTTGGATAGCATTAAATCTCATTTTGAAAAATGAAATATCCTCAGATAAAAACTGTAGAGAAGCCTTCTGAGAAACTGCTTTATGGTGTGTGAATTCATGTCACAGAGATACACCACTGTTTTCACTGAGAAGTTTCCTAACAATATTTTCGTGGAACCTGCAATGAGATACATGGGAACGCATTAAGGCCTGTGTTTAAAAAAGAAATATCCTCAGAAAGAAGCAAGAAAGAAGCTTTCTGAGAAACTCCTTTGTGATATGTGAATTCCTCTCACAGAGTTACACCACTCTTTCATGGAGGTGTTTGCTAGCAGTTCTTGTGTAATCTGATAGGGTGTATTTTGTATCACTTTGAGGCATATGGTGACAAAGGAAATATCCTCAAATAAAAACTAGAAAGAAGCTTTCAGAGAAACTGATTTGTGATGTTTGAATCCATCTCACAGAATTACACCATTCTTCTCACTGAGCAGTTTGCTAACACTGTTATTGCAGAATCTGCAATTTGATCTTCGGCAGCACATTGAGGACTGTGGTGGAAAAGGAAATATCCTCAGATAAAAGCTAGAAAGAAGATTTCTGAGAAATTGTTTGTGGTGTGTAAATTCATCATAAAGAGTTATGCTACACGTTCATGGAACAGTTTGTTAGCACTGTTTTTGTGGAATCTGAGAAGGGTTATATTGGATCACTTTGAAGACTATGGAAAAAAAGGAAATATACTCATATAAAAACTAGATAGAAGCTGTATGGGAAATATCTTTGTGATGAGTGAATTCATCTCACACAGTTACAATTTTCTTTACTTTGTGCAGTTTGCTAACACAGTTTTTATGGTATCTGCCATTTGATATTCTGAGGGCCTTGAGTCCTATATTGAAAAATGAAATATCCTCAGACAAAGAGTGGAGAGAAGCCTCCTGAGAAATTGCTTTGTGATGTGTGAATTCATCTCACAGAGTTGCACTGCTCTTTCATGGAGCAGTGTGCTAGCACTGTTTTTGTGGAATCTGATAAGGGGTACTTTTGATAGCTTTGAAACCTATGGTGACAAAGGAAATGTCCTCAGATAAAATCCAGAAACAGGCTTTCTGAGAAACTGTTTTGTGATGAGTGAATTCATCTCCCAGAGCTACACCATTGTTTTCATTGAGAAGTTTCCAAACAATATTTTCACGGAATCTGCAATGAAATATACGGGAGCACATTAAGGCCTGTGTTTAAAAAGAAAATATCCTCAAATAAAAACAAGAAAGAACCTTTCTGAGAAACTGCTTTGTGATGTGTGAATTCTTTACAGACTTACACCACTCTTTCATGGAGCCATTTCCTAGCACTTCTTGTGGAATCTGAGAAGTTTTACTTTTACATCACTTTGAAGCCTATGTGACAAAGGAAATATCCTCAGATAAAAATTAGAAATCAGCTTTCAGAGAAACTGATTTGTTATGTGTGAATTCATCTCACAGTGTTACACTCTTCTTCTCATTGAGCAGTTTGCTAACACTGTTTTCACAGAATCTGCAATGTGATATTCAGCAGCACATTGAGGCCGGTGGTGAAAAAGGAAATATCCTCTGATAAAAACTAGAAAGACAGTTTCTGAGAAACTGCTTTGTGAAGTGTGAATTCAACTCACAGAGTTACAACTTTCTTTTCATGAAGCAGTTTACCAACACTGTTTTCATGAAATCTGCAATGGGATATTGCGAGCACATTGACTGCTATGATGAAAAAGGAAATATACTCAGAATAATACTGGAGAGAAGCCTTCAGTGTAACTGCTTTGTGACGTTTGAATTTGTCCCACACAGTTACACTAATCTTTCCTGGAGCATTTTGCTACCTCTGGTTTTGTGGAATCTGAAATACGGTATTCCGAGCGTATTGAATCATATGGTGAAAAAGGAAATATCCTCAGAAAAAAAAACCTGGAGAGAAGTCTACAGAGAAACTGCTTTGTGATATGTGAATTCACGTCACAGAGTTACACCTGTCTTTTCATGGAGCAGTTTGATAGCACTGTTTCTGCATCATCTGAGAAGGCATATTTTGGATTGCTTTGAAGCCTATTGTGACAAAGGAAGTATCCTCAGATAAAAACTAGAAAGAAGCTTTCTGAGAATCTGCTATGTGATGTGTGAATTCATCACACAGATTTACACTACTCTTTCGTGGAGCAGTTTGCTAGCACTGTTTTTGTGGAATCTGAAAAGGGATATATTAGATCACTTTCAAGCCTATGGTACCAAAGAAAATATCCTCAGATAAAAACTGGAAAGAAGCTATATTAGAAACTGCTTTGTGATGAGTGAATTCAACTCACAGAGATACACCATTCTTTACATTGAGCAATTTGCTAACACTGTTTTCGTTGAATCTTACATGAGATATTCCAAGGTCCTTGAGTCCTATGTTGAAAAATGAAATATCCTTAGACAAAGAGTGGGGAGATGCTACCTGAGAAACTGCTCTGTGATGTGTGAATTCACCTCACAGAGTTACGCCATCCTTTAATGGAGGAGTTTGCTGAGAAACTGCTTTGAGATGTTTGACTACATCTCACAGGGCTACATTACTGTTTTCATTGAGACGTTTCCTAACTATATTTTCGTGGAATCTGCAATGAAATATATGTGAGCACATTGAGGACTGTGTTTAAAACGGAAACAATCTTAGATAAAAACAAGAAAGAAGATTTCTGAGAAACTGCTTTGTTATGTGTGAGTTCTTCCCACAGAGTTACACCACTCTTTCATGGATCTGTTTGCTGGTACTTCTCGTGTAATCTGAGAAGGAGTATTTTTGTTCACTTTGAAGCCTATGGTGACAAAGTAAATATCCTCAAATGAAAGCTATAAAGAAGCTTACAGAGAAACTGATTTGTGATGTGTGAATTCATCTCACAGAGTTACACCATTCTTCTCGTTGAGCAGTTTGCTAACACCATTTTTGCAGAATCTGTAATGTGATATTTGGCAGCACATTGAGGCCTGTGGTGAAAAAGGAAATATCCTCAGATAAATACTAGGAAGAAGGTTTCTGGGAAACTGCTTTGTGATGTGTGAATTCTTCTCATAGACTTACACCTTTATATTCTTGGGACAGTTTACTAACACTGTTTTTGTGGAATCTACAATGGGATATTATGAGTGCATTGACAGCTATGGTGAAAATGGAAATATCCTCCGAAAAATACTTAAGACAATCCTTCATAGAAACGACTTTGTGATGTGTGAATTCATCTCACACAGTTACATCAATATTTCCTGGAGTAGTTTGGTAACTCTAATTTCGTGGAATCTGAAATATGATATTCTAAGGGTATTGAGTCTTACGGTGAGAAAGGAAATATCCTCAGGAAAAAAAATGGAGAGAAACCTTCCGAGAAACTCTTTTGTGATGTGTGAATTCAGGCCACAGAGTTATACCTTTATTTTCATGGAGAAGTTTGTTAGTACTGTTTCTGCGTCAACTCAGAAGGGATACTTGGATCGCTTTGAAGCATATGGTGACAAAGGAAACATCCTCAGATAAAAACTAGAAAGAAGCTTTCTGGGAATCTTCTTTGTGATATGTGAATTCATCACACAGAATTACTCTACTCTTTCATGGAGCAGTTTCCTAGCAATGTTATAGCAGAATCTGGGAAGGGATATAGTGGATTGTTCTGAACCCTATGGTAACAAAGGAAATATCCTCAGATAAAAACTAGAAAGAAGCTGTATGACAAACTGCTTTGTGATAAGTCAGTTCATCTCACAGAGATACACCTTTCTTTACATTGAGAAGTTTGCTAAGACTGTTTTCATGCAATCTGCTGTGGGATATTCCGAGGGCCTTGAATCCTATGTTGAAAAATGAAATATACTCAGACAAAGAGTGGAGAGAAGCCTCCTGAGAAACTGCTTTGTGATGTGTGAATTCATCTCACAAAGTTACACTGTTCTTTCATTGAGCAGTTTGTTAACAGTGTTTTCTTGGAGTCTGCAATGGGATATTTTGGAGCGCATTGAGTCCTAAGGTGAAAAACTAAATATCCTCTTATAAAAACTAGAAAGAAGCTTTTGAGAAACTGCTTTGTTACGTGTGAATTCATTTCACAGGGTTACACCACTCTTTCAGGGAGGAGTTTGCTACCACTCTTTTTGTAGAGTCTCAGAACTGATATTTGGACAGCATTGAATCCCAGGATGAAAAATAAAATATCCTCAGATGAAAACTGGAGAGAAGCGTTCTGAGAAACTGCTTT
>NW_012116777.1:966774-977680 GCF_000951035.1 Colobus angolensis palliatus | reverse complement strand
GGATGTGTGAATTCATCTCAGAGTGCTGCAACACTGTTGTCATTGAGAAGTTTACTAACAATATTATTGCAGAATCTGCAATGAGATATAAAGGAGCACATTGAGGCCTGTGTTTAAAAAGGAAATATACTCAGCTAAAAACAATAAAGAAGCTTTCTGAGAAACTGCTTTGTGATGTGTAAATTCTTCTTACAGAGTTACACCACTCTTTCATGGAGTCGTTTGCTAGCACTTTTTGTGGCATCTGAGAAGGTGTACTTTTTATCACTTTGAAACCTATATGACAAAGGAAATATCCTCAAATAAAAAGTAGAAAGAAGGTTTCAGAGATATTGATTTGTGATGTTTGAATTAATCTCACAGAGTTACATCATTCTTCTCATTGAGCACTTTGCTAACACTGTTTTTGCAGAATCTACAATGTGGCATTCAGTGCTGCATTGAGGCCTCTGGTGAAAGAGAAAATATCCTCAGATAAAAACTAGTAAGAAGATTTATGAGAAAGGTCTTTCTGATGTGTGAATTCATCTCACGGAGTTACAGCTTTCTTTCCTTGGATCAGTTTGCTAACACTGTTTTTGTGGACTCTGCAAAGGGATATATGACAGTGCATTGAGGCCGATGGTAGTAAAGGAAATATCCTCAGATAAAAACTAGATAGAAGATTTCTGAGCGACTGCTTTGTGATGTGTGAATTCATCTCACAGTATTACACTCTTCTTTTCATTGAGCATTTTGCTAACACTGTTTTCTTGAAATCTGCAATGGGATATTTTGGAGTGCATTGAAACTTAAGGTGACATGATAAATATCATCATAGAAAAAGTAGAAAGAAGCTTTATGAGAAACCTCTTTGTGATGTGTTAATTCATCTCAGAGTTACATGATTATTTTAATTGAGCAGTTTGATACACTGTTTTCGTGTTATCTGCAGTACGATAAATGGGAGTGCATTGAAGCCTATGGTGATGAAGGAACTATCCTTAGATATTAACCAAAAGAAGATTTCTGAGAAATTGCTTGGAGATGTGTGAATTCATCTCACAGAGTAACACTCTTCTTTGCAATGAGCAGTTTGCTAACACTGTTTTCTTGGAATCTGCAGTGGGATAATTTGGAGTACAATGAAGCTTACGGAGACAAAGGAAATATAATCAGACAAAAACCAAAAGGAAGCTTTCTGAGAAACTGCCTTATGATGTGTGAATTCATCTCACAGTGATACATGGTTCTTTTCATTGCGCAGTTTGCTAACACTGTTTTTGTGGAATCTGAAAGGGGATATTTTGCAGTGCATTGAAATTTAAGGTGAGAAAGGAAATACCCTCATATAACAACTAGAAAGAAGCTTTCTGAGAAACTGTGTTGTGATTTGTGAATTCATCTCACAGAGTTACACTATTGTTTTCATGGAGCAGTTTGGTAGCACTGTGGGAGAATCTGAGAGGGGATACTTTCGATCACATTGATGCCTATGGTGACACCAGAAATATTTTCTGATAAAAAGTGGAAAGAAGCATTCTACTTTTGTTTGTTTTTCACAAACCAAAAAAATTGTTTGTGATGGGTGAATTCATCTCACAGAGTTACAGCTTTCTTTTCTTGGAGCAATTTGCTAACCCTGTTTTCATTGAATCTGCAAAGGGATGATTGGGAGCCCATTGAGGCCTATGGTGAAAAAAGGTATAAAACAAGATAAAAACAAGAAAGACACTTGCTGAGAAATTGCTTTGTGATGTGTCAATTCATCCCATAGCATTACACTGTACTTTTCAAGAAGAGTTTGCTAACACCATTTTCATGGAATCTGCAATAGTATATTTTATTTTGAAGTGCATTGAAGCTTATAGTAACAAAGGATATATCCTCAGACAAAAACTTGAAAGAAGCTTTCAGGGAAACTTCTTTGTGATTTGTGAATTCATCTCACAGAGTTATGTAATTCTTTCTATGGAGCAGTGTGGTAGCATTGTTTTTGGGGAATCTGAGAAGGGATATTTTAGATCACTTTGAAGCCTATGGTGACAAAGGAACTATCCTCAGATAAAAACTAGAAAGAAGCTTTCTGAAAAATGTCTTTGTGGTGTGTGAATTCATCTAACAGAGTTATAGCTTTCTTTTCTTGGAGTTGTTTGCTAACACTGTTCTTGTGGAATCTCCAAAGAGATATTTGGGAGTACATTGAGGCCTATCTTGGAAAAGGAAGTATCCACAGATAAAACTAGAAAGCTTTCTGATAAACTACCTTGTGATGTGAGAATTCATCAAACAGAGTCACACCATGCTTTTAATTGAGGAATATGTTAAAATTGCTTTTGTAGAATCTGCAATGAAATATTTCAGAGTGCATTGAAGCTTACGGTGACAAAGGAAATATCCTCAGGCAAAATCTGGAAAGAAGCATTCTGAGAAATTGTGGTTTCTGAATTCATCTCACAGATTTACATGATTCTTTTAATGAAGCAGATTTTTAGCACTGTGTTTGTGGAATCTGAGAAGTGATATTTTGGATTGCATTGAAGCCTATGGTGACAAAGGAAATATCCTCAGACAAAAATTAGAAAGAAGTTTTCTGAGAAAGATCTTTGTGATGTATGAATTCATCTCACAGAGTTACAGCTACCTTTTTCATGGAGCAGTTTAATAACACTATTTTCGTGTAAAGTGCAAAGGTATATTTGGGAGCGCATTGAGGCCTATCTTGAAAAAGGAAATATCCACAGGGAATTGCTAGAAAAAAGCTTTCTGAGAAACTGCTTTGTGATGTGTGAATTCATCTCACAGAGTTACACCATTCTTTTCATTGAGTAGTTTGCTAACCAGCACTGTTTTCGTTGAATCTGCAATGAAATATTTCAGAGCACATTGAAACTTAAGGTGACAAAGGAAATATCCTCAGGCAAAAACTAGAAAGAAGCTTTCAGAGAAACTGCTTTGTGATTTGTGAATTAATCTCACAGAGTTGCACAACTCTTTTCATGGATCAGTTTTTAAGCACCGTTTTGGGGGAATCTGAGAAGTGATATTTTGGATCACATTGAAGCCTATGGTGACAAAGGAAATATCCTCAGATAAAAACTAGAAAGAAGCTTGCTGAGATAGTTCTATGTGATGTGTAAATTCATCCCACTGAGTTGTAGCTAACTTTTCATGCAACAGTTTGCTAACACTGTTTTTCTGAACTCTGCAAAGGGATATTTAGGAGCACATTGAGGCCTATCTTGAAAAATGAAGTATCCACAGAAAAAAACTAAAAAGAAGCTTTCTGAGAAACTCCTTTGTGATGTGTGAATTCATCCCACAGAGTTACAGCTATATTTTCATGCAACAGTTTGCTAATACTGTTTTAGTGGAATCTGCAAAGGGACATTTAGGAGTGCATTGAGGCCTATCTTGAAAAATGAAGTATTCACAAAATAAAGCTAAAAGAAGCTTTCTGAGAAACTGCTTTGCGATTGTGAATTCTTGTCACAGAGTTACAGTGTTCTTTTCATTGAGTAGTTTGCAAACACTGTTTTTGTGGAATCTGCAAGGACTATATGGAAGCGCATTGTGGTCAATGGTGAAAAATGAAATTGCCTCACACATTAACTAGAAAGAAGCTTTCTGAGAAACTTCTTTCTGATGTGTGAATTCGTCTCACAGATTTACATGGTTCTTTTCAATGAGCAGTTTGCTAGCACTGTTTTCATGGAATCTACAAAGAGATATTTAAGATTGCATTGAAGCTTAAGGTGACAAAGGAAACAGCCTCATGTAAAAACTAGACAGATGGTTTCTGAGAAAAAGCTTTTTGATGTGTGAGTTCATCTCACAGAGTTACACGATTTTCTTCATGGAGCAGTTCGGTTGCACTGTTTTGGGGTAATCTGGGAAGGGATATTTTGGATCTCATTGAGGACTGAGGTGACAACCGAAATATCCTCAGATAAAAACTAGAAAGAAGCTTTCTGAGAAAGTTCTTTGTGATGTGTCAATTCGTCTGACACAGATACACTGTGCTTTTCATTCAGCAGATTTTTATCACTGTTTTCATGGAATCTGCAGTAGAGTATTTGGGAGTGCATTGAAGCCTATGGTGACAAAGGAAATATCCACAGATAAAAACCAAAAAGAAGGTTTCTGAGAAAGTTCTTTGTCATGTGTGAATTTGTCACAAAGAGTTATAGCTTTCTTTTCATAAAGCACTTTGCTAACAATGTTTTCATGGAATCTGCAAAGGGATTTATGGGAACAAATTGAGGCCTATGGTGAAAAAGGATATATCCTCATATAAAATCTAGAAAGAAAATTTCTGAACAATGCTCTATGATATGTGAATTCATCTCACAGGGTTACATTGTTCTTTTCATTGAGTAGTTTGCTAAAACTGTTTTCTTGGAATCTGCAATGGGATATTATTGAGTGTATTAAAACTTATGGTGACATAGTATATATCCTCATAGAAAAAATAGAAAGAAGCTTTCTGAGAAACTGCTTTGTGATGGGTTTATTATCTCAGAGAGTTATGAGTTTTTTTTCATGTATCAGTTTGATAGCACTGTTTTTGGGGAATCTTAACCGGGATAATTTGGATCACATTGAAGATTATGGTGATAAAGGAATTATCCTCAGATACAAACTAGAAAGAAGCTTTCTGAGAAAGTCCTTTGTGATCTGTCAATCCATCTCACAGAGATAAACCGCTCTGTTCATTGAGTAATTTGATAGCACTGTTTTTGTGGAATCTGCAATAGGATATTTGGGAGGGTATTGGAGCCAAAGGTGACAAAGGAAATATCCTCAGAAAAAAAAAAAACAGAAAGAAGCTTTCTGATCAACTGCTTTGTGATGTGTAAATTCACCTCACAGAGTTATAGTGTTCTTTTCATTGAGCAGTTTGATAACATGTTTTCTTGGAATCTGCAATGGGATATTTCGGAGCAAATTGAAACTTATGGTGATAAAGTAAATAACCTCAGGAAAAATGTAGAAAGAAGCATTCTGAGAAACAGCTTTGTGATTTGTGAATTCTTTTCACAGTTACACGATTCTGTTCATGGATCAGTTTGATAGCACTATTTTTGGAGTATCTGAGAAAGGATATTTTGTATCTCATTGAAGCTTATGGTGACAAAGGAATTATCCTCAGATAAAAACTAGAAAGAAGCTTTCTGAGCAACTTCTTTATGATGCATGATTTCATCTCCCAGTCTTACACCTTTCTTTTGATGGAGAAGTTTACTAACACTGCTTTCGAGAAATCTGCAAAGGGATATTTGGGAGCTCATTGAGACCTATACTGATAAAGGAAATATGCTCAGATATAAACTAGAAAGAAGCTTTAAGAGAAACTGCTTGGTGATTTTTGAATTCATCTCACAGAGTTATACTGTTCTATTGAGCAGTTTGCTAACACTGTTTTCTTGGAATCTGCAATGAGATACTTAAAAACGCATGGAAGATTATGGTGAGAAAGGAAATATAGTCATGTAAAAACTAGAAAGAAGCTTTCTGGGAAACCACTTTTTGATGTATTATTCATCACCCAGCATTACATGATTCTTTTCATGGATTTATTTTGTATCACTGTTTTTGGGTAATCTGAGAAGGGATATTTGGGATTCCATTGCAGCCTTAGGTGAAAAGGAAATATCCTCTGATAAAAACTACAAAGAAGCTTTCTGAGAAAGGTCTTTGTGATGTGCAAATTCATCTCCTAGAGTTACACCTTTTGATTCATGGAGCAGTTTGCTAACACTGTTTTTGTGGAATCTGCAAAGGGATATTTGAGAGCACATTGAGGCCTGTAGTGAAAAAGGAAATATCTTCATATAAAAACCAAAAAGATGCTTTCTGAGGAACTGCTGTGTGATGTGTGAATACACCTCACAGGGTTACACTGTTATTTTCATTGATCAGTTTGCCTATGCTGTTTTCTTGGAATCTGCAATGGGATATTTCAGAGTGCACTGAGACTTATGGTGACAAAGGAAATATCCTCAGAGAAAAAATACAAAGAAGCTTTTGGAGAAATCACTTTGAGTTGTGTTACTTCATCTCACAGAGATACACGATTCTTTTCATGGATCAGATTGGTAGCATTGTTCTTAGTGAATCTGACAAGTGATATTTTGGATTGTATTGAAGCCAATAGTGACAAAGGAAATATCCATAGAAAAAACTACAAAGAAGCTTTCTGAGAAAGTTCTTTGTGATGTGTGATTTCATCTCAGAGTTTACAACTTTCCTCTCATTGAGTAGTCTGTTAATAGTATTTAGGTGGAATCTGCAAAGGGATACTTGGGAGCGCATTGAGGCCTACAGTGAAAAAGGAAATCTCCTCAGATAAAAGCTAGAAGGAAACTTTCTGAGCAACTGCTTTGTGATCTGTGAATTCATCTCACAGAGTTACACCATTGTTTTCATTGAGCAGTTTGATACCACAGTTTTTGTGGAATCTGCAATAAGATATTTGGGAGTGCATTGAAGCTTATGGTGATAAGGAAAATATCCTCAGATAACAATTAGAAAGCAGCTTCCTGAGCTACTGATTTGTGATACATGAATTCATCTCACAGAGTTACACTGTTCTTTTCATTGAGCAGTTTGCTAATCCTGTTTTCTTGGAATCTGCAATGGGATATTTTGGAGTGCATTGAAGCTTACAGTGACAAAGGAAATATACTCAGACAAAAACTAGAAAAATCTTTCAGAGAAACTGCTTTGTGATTTGTGAATTTATCTCACTGAGTTACATGATTCATTTCATAGGGCAGTTTGACAGCACTGTTTTTGGGGAATCTGAGAAGAGATATTTTGGATTGCATTGAAGCCTATGGTGACAAAGGAAATATCCTCAGAGAAAAACTAGAAAGCAGCTTTCTGAGAAACTTCGTTGTGACGTGTGAATTCATCTCACAGAGTTACACGTTCCTTTTCATGGAGCACTTCACTAACACTGTTCTTGTGGAATATGCAAAGTGATATATGGGATTGCATTGAGTCCTATGGAGAAAAAGGAAATATCCTCAGATAAAAATTAGAAAGAAGCTTTCAGAGAAACTGCTTTGAGATGTGTGAATTCATCTCACAAGATCACAGCATTCTCTTCATTCAGCAGTTTCATAACACTGTTTTCATGGAATCTGCAATATGCCATTTTGTAGCACATTGAAGCCTATGGTGACAAAGGAAATGTCCTAGAGAATAACCAAAAGATACTTTCTGAAAAACTCCTTTGTGAAGTGTGAATTTATCTCACAGAGTTACACTGTTCCTTCAATTCAGCAGTTTACTAACACTGTTTCCTTGGAATCTTCAATGGGATATTTCAGAATGCATTGAAGCTTATGGTGACAAAGAAAATATCCCCAGAAAAAAACTAGAAAGAAAATTTCTGAGAAAATACTTTCTGATTAATGAATTCATCTCACACTGTTATGAGACTCTGTTCATGCAAAGTTTGGTAACACTGTTTTTGGGGAATCTAGTAGGGATATTTTAGATCACTTTGAAGCCTATGGTGACAAAGGAAATATCTTTAGATAAAAACTAGAAAGTAGGTTTCTGAGAAACTTCTTTGTGAGATGTTAATTCATCTCACAGAGTTACACCTTTCTTCTCATATAGCAGTTCACTAACACTGTTTTCATGGCATCTGCAAAGTGATATTTGGGAGCAGGTTGAGGTCTCTAGTGAAAAACGAAATATTCTCAGATAAAAACGAGAAAGAAGCTTTCTGAGAAACTGCTTTGAGATGTGATAATTCATCTCTCAGTGTTATACAATTCTTCTCATGGATCAGGTTAGTTCACTGTTTTGGGGGAATCTGAGAAAGGATATTCTAGATCACATTGAAGCCTATGATGACAAAGGAAATATCCTCAGATAAAAACTAGAAAGAAGTTTTCTGAGAAAGTTCTTTGTGATGTGTGAATTCAACTCACAGAGTTACACCTTCCTTTACATGAAGCAGTTTAGTAAGACTGTTTTCATTGAATCTGCTGAGGGATATTTGGGAATGCATTGAGGCATATAGTGAAAAGGGGAATATGCTCATATAAAAACTATAAAGAAGGTTTCTGAGAACCTGCTTTGTGATGAGTAAATTCATCTCACAGAGTAAAACCTTTCTTTTCATTGAGCAATTTGATAACACTGTTTTCATGAAATCTGTAATATTATATTTGGGAGCACTTTGAAGCCTATGGTTACAAAGGAAATATCCACATATAAAAACCAAAAGATGCTTTCTGAGAAACTGCTTTGTGATGTGTGAATACATCTGATAGAGTTAAGCTTTCCTTTCAATTGACCAGTTTACTAACACTGCTTTCTTGGAATCTTTAATGGGATAATTTGGAGCACTTTGAAGCTTACGGTGACAAAGGATACATCCCCAGACCAAAAGTAGAAAGAAGCTTTATGAGAAAATGCTTTATGTCTTATTAATTCATCTCACAGTGTTACATGATTTTTTTCATGGATCATTTGTTAGCACTGTTTTGGGGGAATCTGAGAAGGGATATTTTAGATGTCATCGAAGCCTGTGTTGAGAAATGAAATATCCTCAGATAAAAACGAGAAAGAAGCTTTCTGAGAAAGTCGTTTGTGATGCGTTAATTCACCTCACAGTGTTACACCATTCTTTCATTGATCAGTTTGTTAACACTGTTTTCGTGCAATCTGCAATAAGATATTTGCTAGCTCATTGAAGCCTATGGTGACATAGGAAATATCCTCAGATGAAAAGCAAAAAGAAGCTTTCTGAGAAACTGCTTTGTGATATGTGAATTCAACTCACAGAGTTACACTGTTCTTTTCATTGAGTAGTTTGCTACGACTGTTTTCTTGGAATCTGCAATGGGATATTTTGGAGCACATTGAAGCTTATGGAGACAAAGAAAGTATCCTCAGACAAAACTAGAAAGAATCTTTCTGAGAAACTGCTTTGTGATTTGTGAATTTATTTCACAGAGTTACATGATTCTTTTCATGGATCATTTTGGTAGCACTGTTTTCAGGAAATCTGAGAAGGGATATTTGGGATCTCACTGAGGCTTATGCTGACAAAAGAAATATCCTCAGATAAAATCCAGAAAGAATCTTTCTGAGAAAATTCTTCGTGATGCATGCATTCATCTCACCCAGTTACACCATTCTTCACATGGAGCAGCTTGCTAACACCGTTATCATGTAATATTCAATTGGATATTTTGGAGCACATTGAACTTATGGTGACAAAGGTAATATCCTCAGACAAAAACTAGAAAGAAGCTTCCTAAGAAACTGCTTTTGTGATTTGTGAATTCATCTCACAGAGTTACACGAATATTTTCATGGAACAGTTTGGTAGCACTGTTTTTGGGGAATCTGAGAAAGGATATTTTGGATCGCATTGAAGCCTATGGTGACAAAGGAAATATCCTCAAATAAAAACTAGAAAGAATATTTCTGAGAAACTGTTTCATGACGTGTGAATTCATCAAACAGAGTTACACCATTCTTTACATTGGGCAGTTTGATAACACTTTTTTGTGTAGTCTGCAATAGGATATTTGGGAGCACAGTGAAGCCCATGGTGACAAATGAAATATCTTCAGATAAAAACCAAAAAGCAGCTTTCTGACAAATGGCGTTGTTATGTGTGAATTCACCTCACACAGTTACAAAGTTCTTTTCATTGAACAGTTTCATAACATTGTGATCGTGGAATCTGCAAAGGGATATTTTGGAGCACATTGAAGCTTAAGGCGATAAAGGAAATACCCTCATATAAAAAGTAGAAAGAAGCTTTCTGAGGAAATGCTTTCTGATGTGTAAATTCTTCTCACAGAGTTACACAAGCCTTTTCATGGAGCAGTTTGGTAACACTGTTTTTTTGGAATCTGAGACGGGACAATTTAGATCGCGTTGAAGCCTATGGCAACAAAGGAAATATCCTCAGATAAAAACTAGAAAGAAAGTTTCTAAGAAACTTCGTTGTGATGTGTGAAATCATCTCACAGTGATACACCTTTCTTTCCATGTAGTCACTTCGTAACAATGTTTTCGTGGAATTGGCAATGGAATATTTTTGAATGCAATGAGGCTTACGGTGAAAAAGGAAATATCCTCTGATAAAAACTAGAAAGAAGCGTACTGAGAGAATATTTTTTGATGTGTGAATTCATCTCATAGAATTACACCTTTCTTTTGATGGAGCAGTTTGCTAACACTGTTTTCTGGTAATCTGCAAAGGATATTAGGGAGCACCTTGAGGCCTATGGTGAAAAACTAACTATCCTCATATAAAAACTAAAAGGAAAGTTTTGGGAAACTGATTTGTGACGTATGAATTCATCTCACAGAGTTACACCGTCCTTTTCATTGAGCTGTTTGAAAACACTGTTTTCATGGAATCTGCAAAGGGATATTTTGGAGTGCATTGAAGCTTATTGTGACCAATGAGATATCCTCAGACAAAAGCTAAAAAGAAGCTTTTGTCTTTTTAGACAAAACTTTAGAGAAACTTCATTGTTATGTGTGAATTCATCTCACAGTGTTACACTGTTCTTTTCATTGAGCAGCTTGCTAACACTGTTTTCCTGGAATCTGCAAAGAGATATTTGGGAGCAGTTTGAGGCCTAAAGTGAAAAAGGAAATATCCTCAAATAAAAACTAGAAAGATAAAAACTAGAAAGTAACTTTCTGAGAAACTGCTTTGTGGTGTGAGAATTCATCTCACAGAGTTACACTGTACTGTTCATTGAGCAATTTGATAATACTGTTTTCGTGTAATCTGCAATAGGATATTTGGGAACACTTTGAAAATGATGGTGACAAAACATGTATCTTCAGAAAAAACTAGAAAGATTTTTTCTGAGAAACTGCTTTGTGATGTTTTAATTCATCTCACAGAGTTACATGATACTTTTCATGGATC
>NW_012116777.1:959360-966724 GCF_000951035.1 Colobus angolensis palliatus | reverse complement strand
TGAGAAACTGCTTTGTGATGTTTTAATTCATCTCACAGAGTTACATGATACTTTTCATGGATCACTTTGGTAGCACTCTTTTTGGGAATTCTGAGAAGGTATATTTTGTATCGCATTGAAGCCTAAGGTGACAAAGGAAATATCCTAAGGAAAAAACTAGAAAGAATCCTTCTGATAACCTTTGTGATATGTAAAATAATCTCACAGAATTGCACCTTTCTATTCATGAAGCAGTTTGCTAACATTGTTTTCCTGGAATCTGCAAAGGGATGTTTGAGAGAGCATTGAGGCCTATGGTGAGAAAGGAAATATCCTCAGATAAAAAATAGAAAGAAGCTTTCTCAGAAACTACTTCATGCTGTGTGAGTTCATCTTACAGAGTTACACTGTTCTTTTCATTGAGCAGTTTGCTAACAATGTTTTCGTGTAATCTGCAATGTTATATTTCGTAGCTCATGCAAGCTTAAGGTGACAAGGGAATTACCCTCATTTAAAAACTAGAAAGATGTTTTCTGGTGAAATGTTTGCTGATGTGTGAATTCACCTCACAGAGTTACACTGTGCTTTTCATTGAGCAGTTTCATAGCACTCTTCTTGGGGAATATGCAACGGGAAATTTCAGAATGCACTGAAGCCTTTGGTGACAAAGGAAATATCCTCAGACAAAAACTAGAAAGAAGCTTTCTGAGAAACTGCTTTGTGATTGAATTCATCTCACAGAGTTACACCACTCTTGACACAGCATGATAACACTTTTAACGTGGAATCTGCAGTAGGATAGTTGGGACCTCATTGAAGCCTATGGTGACAAAGGAAAGATCCTCAGATAAAAACCAAAAAGCTTTCTGAAAAACTACTTTGAGATGTGTGAATTCATCTCACAGAGTTACACTGTTCTTTTCATTGAGCAACCGTTAGCACTATTTTCTTGAAATCTGCAGTGGGATATTTCAGAGCCCATTGAAGCTAATGGTGACAAAGAAATATCCCCAGAAAGAAACTAGAAAGAAGCTCTCTGAGAACCTTCTTTGTGATTTGTGAACTCACATCACAGAGGTACACAATTCTTTTCATGGCGCAGTTTGGTAGCACTGTTTTTAGAGACTCTGAGAAGGGATATTTTGGATTGCATTGAAGAATGCAGTGACAAAGGAAATATCCTCATATAAAAACTAGAAATCAGCTTTCTGAGAAACCACTTTGTCATATGTTAATTCATCTCATGGAATTACACGATTCTTTTCATGGATCAGATTGGTAGACCTGTATTTGGGAAACGTGAGTAGAGATATTTAGGATCTCTTTGAAGCCTATGGTGAAAAAGGATATATCCTAAGATAAAAACTAGAAAGAAGCATTCTGAGAAAGTTCTTCATGACATGTGTATTCACCTCACAGAATTTCACCTTTCTTTTCATGGAGCAGTTTGCTTACACTGTTTTCATGAAATCTGCAAAGGGATATTTGGGAGCACATTGAGGCCTATAGAGAAAAAGGAAACATCCTCAGATAAAAACGAGAAAGAATCAGTCTGAGAAATCTCTTTGTTATGTGTTAATTCATCTCACAGAGTCACACTATTCTTTTCATGGATCAGATTGGTAGCACTGTTTTTGGGTAATCTAAAAAAGGATAATTTGGATTGCATTGAAGCCTATGGTGACAAAGGAAATATCCTCAGATAATTACTAGAAAGAAGCTTTCTGAGAAAGTTCTTTGTAATGTGTGAATGCATGTCACAAAATTATACATTTATTTTCATGAATCAGTTTGCTAACACTTTTTCTGTGGAATATGCAAAGGGATATTTGGGAGTGCTTTGAGGCCTATAGTGAAACAGGAAATGTCATCAAAAAAAAATAGAAAGAGGTTTTCTGAGAAACTGCTTTGTGATGTGGGAATTTATCTCACAGAGTTACACCATTCTTATATTGAGCAGTTCAATAACACTGTTTTTGTGGAATCTGCAGTAGGATATTTGGGAGTGCATTGAAGCTTACGTTGGAAAAGGAAATATCCTCAGACAAAAACTAGAAAGAAGCTTTCTAGGAAAGTTCTTTTTGAAGTGAGAATTCATCTCACAGTGTGACAACTTTGTTTTCATGGAGCAGTTTGCTAACACTGTTTTCATGGAATATGAAATGGGATATTCTGGAGCACATTGAGGCCTAGATTGAATAAGGAAATATCCACAGATAAAAACTAGAAAGAGACTTTCTGAGAAACTGCTTTGTGATGTGTGAATTCACCTTAAGGTGTTACACTATTCTATTCATTGAGATGTTTGAAAACACTCTTTTTGTGGAATCTGCAATAGTATATTTGGGAGTGCATTGAAGCCTACTGTGACAAAGGAAATATCCTCACATAAAGGCCAAAAAGAATCTTTCTGTGAAACTGATTTGTGATGTGTGAATTCATCTCCCAGAGTTTCAATGTTTTTTCATTGAGAAATTTTCTGATACTCTTTTCGTTTAATCTGCAATGGGATACTTAGGGAATATCCTGAGTTAAAACTAGAAAGAATCTTCCTGAGAAACTTCTTTGTGATATGGGAAATCATCTCAAAAGTTTACACCATTGTTTTAATTGAGCAGTTTGATAACACTGTTTTCGTGGAATCTGCAATAGGATAATTGGGAGCACATTGAAGTCTATGGTGATGAAGGAAATATCCTCAGATATAAACCAAACAGAAACTTTCTGAGGAATTGCTTTGAGATGTGTGAATTCATCTCACAGAGTTACACTGTTCCCTTCTTTGAGTAATTTTCTAACACTGTTTCCTTGGAATCTGCAATAGGATATTTCAGAGTGCATTGAAGCTTATGGAGACAAAGGAAATATCCTCAGATAAGAACTAGAAAGAATCTTTCTGAGAAATGACTTTGTCTTTTTGAATTCATCTAAAAGAGTTGCACGATTCTTTTCATGAAGCAGTTTGGTAGCACTGTTTTTGGGGAATCTAAGAGTGGATAATTGGGATGGAATTGAAGAATATGTTGACAAAAAAAATATCCTGAGATAAAAACTACAAAGAATCTCCCTGTGAGTGTTCTTTGTGATGGGCAAATTCATCTCACAGAGTTAAACCTTTCTTTTCATTGAGTAGTTCATAACACTGTTTTCCTGGAATCTGTAAGAGGATATTTTGGAACACATTGAAGCCAATGTTGACAAAGGAAATATCCTCAGACAAAAACCATAAAAAATCTTTCCGAGAAACTGCTTTGTGATGTGTGAATTCTTCTCAGAGTTACAATGTTCTTTGCATTGTGCAGTTTGCTAACACTGTTTTCGTAGATTCTGCAAAGAAATATTTCAGAGAGCATTGAAGCTTAAAGTGACAAAGGAAACACTCTCACATAACAACTAGAAAGAAGTTTTCTGAGAAAATGCTTTCTGATAGGTTAATTCATCTCATTACGATACATGATTCTTTTCATGGAGCAGTTCGGTAGCCCTGTTTTTGGGGAATCTGAGAAGGGATATTTTGGATCATATTGAAGCCTATAGTGAAAAAGGAAATACGCTCAGGTAAAAACTAGAAAGAAGCTTTCTGAGAAATTTCCTTGTAATGTGTGAATTCATCTCGCAGAGTTGCATTTTTCTTTTCATGCAGCTGTTTTCTAACACTGTTTTTGTGGAACCTGAAAAGGCATATTTGGGAGCAAAATGATGCCTATAGTGAAAAAGGGAATATCTTTAGATAAAAGCTAGAAAGACGTTTTCTGAGAAAATGCTTTGTGATATATCAATTCATCTCACAGAGTTACACCATTCTTTTCCCTCAGCAGGTTGTTAACATTGTTTTCTTGGAATATGCAATAGGATATTTGGGAGCACATAGAAGCCTATGGTGACAGAGGAAATATCCTCAGATAAGAAGCAAAAAGATGCTTTCAGAGAAATTACTTTGTGATGTGTGAATTCATTACACAGAGTTACACTGTTCTTTTTATTGAGTAGTTTGCTAACCCTGTTCTCTTGGAATCTGCAATGGGATATTTCAGAGTGCATTGAAGCTTATGGTGACAAAGGAAATGTCTTCAGTAAAAAACTAGAAAGAAGCTTTTTGTGAAACTTCTTTGTGATGTGTGAATTCATCTCAAAGAGTTACACATCTCTTTTCATGGAGCAGTTTGCTAACCCTCTTTTCGTGGAATCTACAAAGAGATATTTGGGAGTGCATTGAGGTCTATGGTGAGAAAGGACATGTTGTCAGATTAAAACTAGAAAGACGATTTTTTAGAAACTGCTTTGTGATGTGTGAATTCACCTCACGGAGTTACACTGTAGTTTTCATTGAGCAGTTTGCTAATACTCTTTTCTTGGAATCTGCAATGGGATATTTCAGAGCTCATTGAAGCTTATGGTGCCAAAGAAATGTCCTCAGATAAAAATCAAATGAAGCTATCTGAGAAACTGCTTTGTGATGTGTGAATTCATCACACAGAGTTATACCATTCTTTTAATTGAGGAGTTTGCTAACACTTTTTTCGTTTAATCTGCAATGGACTATTCTGGCACGCATTGAGGAATATGGTGTAAAAGGGAATATCCTCATATAAAAACTATAAAGATGGTTTCTGAGAAACTGCTTTGTGATGTGTGAATTCCTCTCACACAGTTACACCTCTATTTTAATAGAACAGTTTGGTAGCAATGATTTTGGGGATGTAAAAAGGGATATTTTGAAATACATTGAAGTCTATGGTGGCAAAGGAAATATCCTCAGACAAAAACTAGAAAGAAGCTTTTTGAGAAACTTCTGTGTTCTGTGTGAATTCTTCTCAGAGAGTTACACCTTCCTTTTCATGGGGCAGTTTTCCAATACTGTTTTCATGGACACTGCAAAGGGATATTTGGGAGTGCATTGAGGCCTATAGTAAAAAAGGAAATCTCCTCAGATACAAATGAGAAAGAAGCATTCTGAGAAATCACTTTCTGATGTGTTAATTCATCTCACAGAGTTACATGATTCTTTGCATGGATCATTTGGTAGCATTATTTTTGGGAAATCTGAGAAGGGATATTTTGGTTCCCATTGAAGCCTGCGTTGACAAAGGAAATATCCTCAGATAAAAGATAGAAGGAAGCTTTCTGAGAAAGTCCTTTGTAGTGTGTTAATTGATCTCACAGAGTTACATTATTCTTTTCCTTGGTCAGTTTGCTAACACAGTTTTTGTGGAAACTGCAAATGGATATTTGGGAGTGCTTTGAGGCCTATAGTGAAACAGTGAATATCATCAGTGAAAAACTAGAAAGAAGCTTTCAGAGAAACCACTTTGTGATGTGTGTATACAAATCACAGAGCTACACCACTCTTTACATTGAGCAGTTTGATAACACTGTTTTTGTGGAATCTGCAATGGAATATTTCAGAGCCCATTGAAGCTTATGGTGACAAAGAAATAGCCACAGACAGAAACTAAAAAGAAGCTCTCTGAGAAACAGCTTTGTGATTTGTGAATTCATCTCACAAAGTTACATGATTACTTTCTTTGAGTACCTTGGTAGCACTGTTTTTGGGGAATCTGAGAAGGCATATTTTGGATCTCATTGAAGAATGTGTTGACAAAGAAAAATCTTCGTATAATAACTAGAAAGAAGCTTTCTGAGAAACTGCTTTGTGATGTGTTAATTCATCTCACAGAGTTACACGATTCTTTTCATAAATCAGATTGGTAGCACTGTTTTGGGGGATTCTGAGAAGATACACTTAGGATTGCTTTGAAGCCTATGGTGAAAAAGGATATATGCTCAGATGAAAACTAGAAAGAAGCATTCTGAGAAGGTTCTTTGTGCCATGTCTATTTAGCTCACAGAGTTACACCTTTCTTTTCATGGAGCAGTTTCCTAACACTGTTTACATCTAATCAGCAAAGGGATATTTGGGAGCACATTGAAGCCTATAGTGAAAAAGAAAATATTCTCATATAAAAACGAGAAAGAAGCATTCTGGGAAATCATTTTCTCCTGTGTTAATTCATCTCACCGAGAAACACTATTCTTTTCATCGATCATTTGGTAATACTGTTTTTCGGGAATCTGAAAAGGATAATTTGGATTGCATTTAAGCCTAAGGTGACAAAGGAAATATCCTCAGATAATAACTAGAAAGAAGCTTTCTGAGAAAGTTCTTTGTGATGTGTGAATTCATCCCACAGAGTAACACCGTATTATTCATTGAGCAGTTTGCTAACACTGTTTTCATGGAATCTGAAAAGAGATATTTGGGATCACATTGAGTCCTATGGCATAAAAGGAAATATCCTTTGAATTAAACTGGAAAGAAACTTTCTGAGAAACTGCTTTTTAATGTGTTAATTTGCCTGACAGAGTTACACTGTTGTTTTCATTGAGTAGTTTGCTGACACTGCTTTCTTGGAATCTGCAGTGGGATATTTTGGAGTGCATTGAAGCTTATGTTGATAAAGGAAATATCCTAGCACAAAAATTAGAAAGAAGCTTTCTGAGAAACTGCTTTTAGATTTACAAAATCATCTCACAAAGTTACACGCTTCTTTTCCTGGAGCAGTTTTGTAGCACTGTTTTTGGGGAATCTGAGAAGGAATATTTCGGATCACATTGAAGCCTATTTTGACAAAGGAAATACCCTCAGATAAAAACTAGAAAGAAGCTTTCTGAAAAAGATCTTTGTGATATATGAATTCATCTCACAGAGTTACACCATTCTTTTCACTGAGCAGTTTGCTGACACTGTTTTCATGGAATCTGAAAAGCGATATTTCAGAGTGAATTGAAACTCAAGGTGATGAAGGAAATATCCTCATATAAAAACTAGAAAGAAGCTTTCTGAGGAAACGCTTTCTGATGTGTGAATTCTTCTCACAGAGTTACATGATTCTTTTCATAGAGCAGTTTGGTAACACTGTTTTGGTGGAATCTGAGTAGGGACATTTTGGATCGCCTTGAAGCCTACAGTGACAAAGGAAATATCCTCAGATAAAAACCAGAAGGAACCTTACTGAGAAAGTTCTTTGTGACCTGTGAACTCAACTCACAGAGTTACACCTTTACTTCCTTTTTCTCTCTCTTCTCACTCTTTTTCTTAGTATTATTATACTTTAAGCTCTAGGGTACATGTGCATAACGTGTAGGTTTTTTACATATGTATACTTGCGCTGTGTTTGTGTACTGCACCCATCAACTCATCAGCACACATAAATTCATCATTTACATCAGGTATAACGCCCAATGCATTCCCTCCCCCCCTCCTCCCCATCATCGGCCCCTGTGTGTGTTGCTCCCCTTCCCAAGTCCAAGAGTTCGCATTGTTCAGTTCCTACCTATGAGTGAGAACATGCAGTGTTTTGTTTTCTGATCTTGTGATAGTTTGC
>NW_012116777.1:955264-955986 GCF_000951035.1 Colobus angolensis palliatus | reverse complement strand
TAGATGTCTATTAGGTCTGCTTGCTGCAGAGATGAGTTCAATTACTGGATACGCTTGTTAACTTTATGTCTCATTGTTCTGTCTAATGTTGACAGTGAGGTGTTAAAGTCTCCCATTTTTATTGTATGGGAGTCTAAGTCTCTTTGTTAGTGTCTAAGGACTTGCTTTATGAATCTAGGTGCTTCTGTATTGGGTGCATATATGTTTAGGATAGTTAGCTCTTCCTGATGAATTGATCCCTTTATCATTATGTAATGGCCTTCTTTGTCTCTTTTGATCTTTGATGGTTTAAAGTTTGTTTTATCAGAGACTAGTATTGCAACCCCTGCTTTTTTTGTTCTCCATTTGCTTGGTAGTTCTCCGTTTGCTTGGTAGATTCATCCCTTTATTTTGAGACTATGTATGTCTCTGCGTGTGAGATGGGTCTCCTGAGTACAGCAGACTGATGGGTTTGATTCTTTATCCAGTTTGCCAGTCTGTGTCATTTAATTGGACCATTTAGTCCATTTACGTTTAAGGTTAATATTGTTATGTGTGAACTTGATCCTGCCATTATGATATTAACTGGTTATTTTGCTCATTAGTTGATGCAGTTTCTTCCTTGCCTCGATGGTCTTTACATTGTGGCATGTTTTTGCAATGGCCAGTACCAGTTGTTCCTTTCCATGTTTAGTGCTTCCTTCAGGGTCTCTTGTAAGGCAGGCCTGGTGGTGACAAAATCT
>NW_012116777.1:948409-955214 GCF_000951035.1 Colobus angolensis palliatus | reverse complement strand
GCTTCCTTCAGGGTCTCTTGTAAGGCAGGCCTGGTGGTGACAAAATCTCTAAGCATTTGCTTATCTGTAACGGATTTTATTTCTCTTTCACTTATGAAACTTAGTTTGGCTGGATATGAAATTCCTGGTTTAAAATTATTTTCTTTAAGAATGTTGAATATTGTCCCCTACTCGCTTCTGGCTTGCTGAGTTTCTTCCAAGAGATCTGCTGTTAGTCTGATGGGCTTCCCTTTGTGGGTAAACATCTTTACTTTCATGGAGCAGTTTTCTAACAGTGTTTTCGTGGAATCTGCTAAGGAATATTTGGGAGCACATTGAGGCCTATTAAAAAAAAAGGAATATTTTCAGATTAAAAACTAGAAAGAAGCTTTCTGAGAAACTCTCTTTTGATGTGTGAATTCCTCTCACATAATTACACTATTCTTTTCATTGAGTAGTTTGCCAACACTCTTTTCATGGAATCAGCAAAGGAATATTTGGAAGCTCATTGAGGCCTATGGTGAAAAGGGAGATATCCTCACATAAAATCTGGAAGAAGTTTTGGAAGAAACTGATTTTTGATGTGTGAATTCATCTCACAGTGTTACACTGTTCTTTTCATTCAGTAGTTTGCTAAAACTGATTTCTTGGAATCTGCAATGGGATATCTTGTAACGCATTGAAGGCTATTTTGACAAATGATATTTTTGAGTGCATTGAAACTTATGGTTATGAAGGATATATCCTCAGATAAAAACCAAAAAGAAACCTTCTGAGAAACTGCTTTGTGATGTGTGAATTCATATCACAGAGTTACACTGTTGTTTTCATTTAACAGTTTGCTACACTGTTTTCTTGGAATCTGCAATGGGATATTTTATAACACATTGAAGACTATTTTGACAATAAAATATCATCAGATAAAAACTAGAAAGATGCTTTGAGAGAGTTATTTGTGATGTGTGAATTCATCTCACAGAGTTAAACCGTTCTTTACATTTTGCAGTTTGCTAACACTCTTTTCATGGAATTTACAAAGGGATATATGGGCGCTCAGTGAGGCCTGTGTTGAAAACGCAAATATCCTCAGATAAAAAGTAGAAAGAAGATTCCTGAGAACCTGCTTTGTGACGTGTGTATTCATCTCACAGAGTTACACTGTTCTTTTCATTGTTCAGTTTGCTAACACTGTGTTTGTGGAATCTGCAAAGGAATATTTTGGAGCACATTGAAGCTTTTGGTTAGAAAGGAAATACCCTCGTATAAAAACGGGAAAGAAGCTTTCTGAGAAAATGCATTCTGATGTGTTAATTCATCTCACAGAGTTACATATTCTTTTCATTTAGCAGTTTGGTAGCACTGCTTTGGGGGAATCTGAAAACAATATTTTGGATCGCATTGAAGCCTATGGTGAAAAGCAAATGTCCTCAGATAAAACCTAGAAACTAGCTTTCTGAGAAAGTTCTTTGTGATGTGTGAACTTATCTCAAAGTTACACCATTCTATTCTCTGAGGAATTTGAAAACATTACTTTTGTGGAATCTGCAACAGGATATTTGGGAATGCATTGAAGCCTATGGAGACAAATGATATATCCTCAGAATAAAACAAAAAAACAGCTTTCTTAGAAACTACTTTGTGATGTGTGAATTCATCTCACAGTGTTACACTGTTCTTTTCATTGAACAGTTTGGTAGCACTGTTTTTTGGAATCTGTAATAGGGTATTTTGGAGCGCATTGAAGCTTATGGTGACATAGGAAATATCCTCATAGAAAAAGTATGAAGAAGTTTTCTGAGAAACTGCTTTGTTATGTGTTAATTCATCTCACAAAGTTACACCATTATTTTCATGGATCAGTTTGGTAGTACTGTTTTTGGGAATCTGAGAAGGGATATTTTGGATTGCATTGAAGCCTATGATGACAAAGGAAATATCCTCAGATAGTAACTAGAAAGAAGCTTTCTGAGAAAGTTAGCTGTAATGTGTGAACTCATCTCACAAAGTTACACATGTCTTTTCATGAATCAGTTTGCTAACACTGTTTTTGTGGAATCTGCAAAGGGATATTTGGGAGTGCTGAGGCCTATGGTGATAAAGGAAATATCATCAGAAAAAAACTGGAAAGAAGCTTTCTGAGAAACTGCTTTGTGATGTGTGAATTCATCTCACTGAGTTACAGCATTCTTTACATTGAGCAGTTTGGTAACACTGTTTTCATGGAATCTGCAATAGGATATTTGGGATCGCATTAAAGCTTATAGTGAAAAAGGAAATACCTCAGACAAAAACTAGAAAGAAGCTTTCTGAGAAACTGCTATGTCGTGGGTTAATTCATCTGAGAGAGTTACATGATTCTTTTCATGGATCGTTTTGTAGCAGTGTATTTGGGGAATCTGAGAAGGGATATTTTGGATTACATTGAAGCTTAGGTTGACAAAGGAAATATCCTCAGATAAAAACTAGAAAGAAGCTTCTTGAGAAAGTTTTTTGTGAAGTGAGATTTATCTCACAGATTTACAACTTTTTTTCATGGAGCAGTTCGCTTACACCGTTTTCATGGAATCTGCAAAGGGATATTCTGGAGCACATTGAGGCCTAGGGTGAATAAGGAAATATCCACATAAAAAGAAAACTAGAAAGAAGCTTTCAGAGAAACTGCTTTGTGATGTGTGAATTCACCTTTAGGTGTTACAATGTTCTATTCATTGAGAAGTTTGATAACACTGTTTTCGTGGAATCTGTAATAGGATATTTGGGAGCACATTGAAGCCCATTATGACAAAGAAAATATCTTCACATAAAAGCCCAAAAGAACCTTTTTGTGAAAATTATTTGTGATGTATGAATTCATCTCACAGAGGTACAACGTTCTTTTCATTGAGAAATTAGATAACACTTTTTTCGTTTAATCTGTAATGGTATATTCGGGGGCACATTGAGGCCTATATTGAACAAGGAAATATCCTCAGATAAAAACTAAAAAGAAACTTTCTGAGAAACTGCCTTGTGATATGTGAATTCATCTCACAGTATTACACCATTATATTCATTGAGCTGATTGATAACAGTTTTCGTGGAATCTGGAATAGGATATTTGGGAGTGCATTGAAGCATATGGTGAAAAAGGAAATATCCTCAGATAAAAGCTAGAGAGAAGATTTCTGACAAACTTCTTTGTGATGTGTGAATTCATCTCACTGAGTTACACCTTTCTTTTCTTGCAGCATTTTGCTCACACTGTTTTCATGGAGCTTGCAATACGATATCCGTGAGCGCATTGCATCTTAGGCTGACAAAGGAAATATTCTCAGACAAAAATCAAAAAGAATCTTTCCATTGCGCATTTTGCTAACACAGTTTTCGTTGAATCTGCAAAGGGATATTTTGGAAAGCATTGAAACTCAAGGTGGCAAAGGCAACACCCTCATATAAAAACTAGAAAGAAGTTTCCTGAAGAAATGCTTTCTTATATATTATTTCATCTCAGAGACTTACACGATTCTTTCATGGAGAAGTTTGATAGTGCTGTTTGGGGGGAATCTGAGAAGGGATATTTTGGATCGCATTGAAGCAAATGGTGACAAAGGAAGTATCCTCAGATAAAAACCAAAAAGAGACTTTTTGAGAAACTTCTTTGTGATGTGTGAATTTATCACACAGAGTTACACCATTCTTTTAAATGAGAAATTTACTAACCCTTTTTTTGTTCATTCTTCAATGGACTATTTGGGAGCTCATTGAGGAATATGGTGAAAAAGGAAATACTTCAGACAAAAACTGGAAAGAAGGTTTCTGAGAAACAGCTTTGTGATATATGGATTCACCTCATAGATTTACACCACTGGTTTCATGGAGCAGTTTGGTAGCAGTGTTTTTGGGGAATCAGAGAATGGACATTTTGAATTGCATTGAAGCTTATGGTGACAAAGAAAATATCCTCAGTTAAAACTAGAAAGAAGCTTACAGAGAAAATTCTTTCTGATGTGTGAATTCATCTCACAGATTTACACCTTTCTTTTCATGGAGCAGTTCCCTAACACTGTTTTCATGGAATCAGCAATGTTATATTCCAGAACGCATTAAGCCCTATAGTGAAATAGGAAATATCCTTAGGTAAAAATTAGAAAGAAGACTTCTTAGAAACTGCTTTGTGATGTGTGAATTCATCTCACAGAGTTACTGCTTTTTTTCCATGGAGCAGTTTCCTAACACTGTTTTGGTGGCATCTGCAAAGTGATATTTGGGAGCACATTGAGGCATATAATTAAAAAGGAAATATCCTCAGGTGAAAATGAGAAAGAATTTTTCTGATAAACTGCTTTGTGATGTGATAATTCATCTCTCAGTGTTACATGATTCTTCTCATGGGTCAGTTGGGTAGTAGTGTTTGTGGGGAATAGGAATATAGTGAAAAGGAAAATATGATCATATAAAAACTATAAAGAAGGTTTCTGAGAACCTGCTTTGTGAGGTGTGAGTTCATCTCACTGAGTAACACCGTTCTTTTCATTGAGTAGTTTGATAGCACTGTTTTCATGGAGTCTGCAATATTATATTTGGAAGCACATTGAAGCCTACAGTGATGAAGGAACTATCCTCATATAAAAACCAAAGAGATTCTTTCTGAGAAACTGCTTTGTGATGTGTGAGTACATATCACAGAGTTAGACTGTTCTTTTTATTGATCAATTTGCTAACACTGTTTTCTTGGAATATGCAATGGGATATTTCAGAACACATTGAAAATTACAGTGACAAAGGAAATATCCTCAGAGAAAAACCTGAACGAAGCTTTCTGAGAAACCTCTTTGAGGTGCATTAATTCATCTCACTGAGTTGCACTATTCTTTTCATGGATCAGATTGGTAGCATTGTTTTTGGTGAATCTGAGAAGGGATATTTTGGATTATATTGAAGCCTATGATAACCAAGGAAATATCCAAAGATAACAACGAGAAATAAGCTTTCTGAGAAAGCTCTTCATGAGGTGTGAATTCATCTCAGAGAGTTACACCTTTCTTTTCATGGAGCAGTTTGCTAATACTGTTTTTGTGGAATCTGCAAAGGGATATTTGGGAAGGCATTGAGGCTTACAATGAAAAAGGAAGTATCCTCAGATAAAAACTAGAAAGAAGCTTTCTGAGAAACAGCTTTGTGATGTATGAATTTATCTCACAGAGTTAGAGCATTATTTCATGGAGCATTTTGGTAACAATGTTTTTGGAGAATTTGAGAATGGATATTTCGATGACCTTGCAGAATATGGTAACAAAGTAAATATGCTCAGATAATAATTGGAAAGAATCTTTCTGAGAAACTGCTTTGTGATATGTGAATTCATCTTACAGAGTTGCATGATTCTTTTCTTTCAGCAGTTTGATAACACTGTTTTTGTGGAATCTGCAATAGGATATTTTGGAGCACATTGAAGCATATGGTGACAAAGGAAATATCCTGATAAAAAAGCCAAAAGGAAGCTTTCTAGGAAACTGCTTTGTGATGTGTGAATTCATCTCAAAGCTTTACAACTTTCTATTCATGGAACAGTTTGCTAACACTATTTTTATGGAATCTACAAAGTGATATTCGTGAGTGCATTGAGGCTTACAGTGAAAAAGGAAATACCCTAAGGTAAAAACTAGAAAGAAGCTTTCTGAGAAACGGCTCAATGACTTGTGAATTCATCTCACACAGTTACATGATTCTTTTAATGGAGCAGATTGGTAGCACTGTTTTTGGAGAATCTGAGAAGGGATATTTTGGTTCGCATTGAAGCCTATGTTTAAAAGGAGATAACCTCAGGTAAAAAATGGAAGGAAGCTTTGGGAGAAACCGCTTTGTGATGTGTTAATTCATCTCACAGAGCTACAATATTCTTTTTATGGATCAGATTATTAGCCTGTTTTTGGGAAATCTGAGAATGGATATTTTTGATTTCTTTGAAGCCTATGGTGACAACAGAAATATCCTCAGATAAAAACTTGAAAGAAGCTTTCTGAGAAACTGCTTTGCAATGTGTGAATTCATCCTACAGAGTTACTCTGTGCTTTTTCATTGAGCAGTTTACTAGCAATGCTTTCTTGGAATCTGAAATGGGATATTTTGGAGCACATTGAAGCCAAAGGTAATATACTAAATATTCTCAGACAAAAACTAGAAAGAAACTTTCAGAGAAACTTCTTTGTGATGTGTGTATTCATCTCACAGAGTAACACCTTACTTTTCATGGAGCAGTTTGCTAACACTGTCTGGAATCAACAAAGGGATATTTCAGAGTGAGTTGAGGCCGACAGTAAAAAAATCCTCAGACAAAAACCAAAAAGAAGCTTTCTGAGAAACTGCTTTGTATGTGTGAATTCATCTCACAGATTTATACCTCCCTTTTCATGGAACAGTTTGCTAACATTATCTTCTGGAAATCTGCAAAGAGATATTCACGAATGCATTGAGGTCTATGGTGAAAGAGCAAATATCCTCAGACAAAAACTAGAAAAAAGCTTTCTGAGAAACTGCTTTGTGATGTGTGAATTCAATCTAGCAGAGTTACAAAATTCTTTTCATGGATCAATTTGATAGCAATGTGTTTGGGGAATCTGAGAAGGGATATTTTGGATCACATTGAAGCCTATGGTGACAAATCAAATATCCTAAGATATAAACAAAAGAGAAGCGTTCTGAGAAAGTTCTTTGTGATGTGTGAATTCACCTCACAGAGTTGCACCTTTCTTTTCATGGAGCAGTTTGCTAACACTGCTTTCATGGAATCTGTAAAGCGATGTTTTGTGGCACAGTGGGTCCTATGGTGAAACAGGAAATATCGTCA
>NW_012116777.1:945028-947969 GCF_000951035.1 Colobus angolensis palliatus | reverse complement strand
AAAAGTGATATTTGGGAGCGCATTGAAGCTTATAGTGACAAAATAAATATCCCCAGATAAAAACTACAAAGAAGTCTTATGAGGAAGTACATTGTGACGTGTAAATTCTTCTCAAAGAGTTACACCTTTCTTTTCATGGAGCCATTTGCTAACGCTCTTTTCATTGAATCTGTGAAGGGATATTTGCAAGTGCATTGAGGTCTATAGTAATAAAAATAAATATCCACAGACAAAAACTAGAAAGAAGTTTCTGACAAATTTCTTTGGGATTTTTGAATTCATATCCCAGAGTTACATGATTCTTCTCATGGAGTAGTTTGTTAGTGCTATTTTTGGGGAATTTGAGTAGGGTTATTTTGGATCACATTGAAGCATATCATAACAAAGGAAATATTCTCAGATAAAAACTAGAAAGAAGCCCTCTGAGAGACTTCTTTGTGATGTGTGAATTCATCTCACAGAGTTACACGTTTCTTATCATCGAAGAGTTTGGTATCACTGTTTCCATGGAATCCACAAAGGGATATTTGGGAGTGCATTATGGTCTATGGTGAAAAAAGAAATATCATCAGATAAAAAATAGAAAGAGGCTTTCTGAGAAACTGCTTTGTCATGTGTGAATTCACCTCGCAGAGTTACACTGCTTTTGTCATTGAGAAGTTTGCTAACACTTTTTTCAAGGAATCTACAATGGGATATCCAGTAGTGCATTGAGGAATATGGTGAAAAAGGAAATATTCTCAGATAAATACTAGAAAGAAGCTTTCTAAGAAAATGCTTTGTGATGCGTGAATTCATCTCAGAGTTACACTGTTCTTTTCATTGAGCAGATTGCTAACACAGTTATCTTGGAATCGGCAATAGGATATTTTGGAGCACATTGAAGATTTGGATGACAAAGGAAATATCTTCAGATGAAAACAAAAAAGAGCATTCTGAGAAAATTCCTTGTGGTGTTTGAACTTATCTTACAGATTTACAACTTTCTTTTCATGGAGCAGTTTGCTAACACTGCTTTCGTGGAATCTGCAAAGGGGTATTTGGGAGTGCATCTAGACCTATAGTCAAAAGGTAATATCCTCAGATAAAAACTAGAAAGAGCTTTCTGAGAAACTTTTTGTGATTTGTTAATTCATCTTACAGAGTACATGGTACTTTTCATTGAGTAGTTTGATAACATTGTTTTTGTGAAATCCGCAGTAGGATATTTGGGAGCATGTTGAAGCCTATGGTGACAAAGGAAATATCCTCAGATAAATAACACAAAGAAACTTTCTGAGAAAGATCTTTGTGATGCATGAATTAATCTCACTGAGTTACACTGTTATTTTCATTGAGAAGTTTGCTAACACTTTACTCGTGGAATTTGCAATGGGATATTCTGGAGCACATTGAGGAATATGTTGAAAAAGGAAATGTCCTCAGATAAGAACTTTAAAGAAGGTTTCTGAGAATCTGCTTTGTGATGTGTGAATTCATCTTACAGAATTACCTGACTCTTTTCTTGGAACAGTTTGCTAACACTGTTTTCGTGGAATCTGCATTAGGATATTTGTGAATGGATTGAAACCTACAGTGACAAAGGAAATATCCTCAGATAAAAACTGGAAAGAAGCATTCTAAGAAGCTGCTTTTTGATGTGTGAATTCACCTTATAGAGTTACACTGTTCTTTTCATTGAGCAGTTTGCTAATGCTGCTTTCTTGTAATCTCCAGTGGGATATTTCGGACCGCATTGAAGCTTATGGTGACAAAGGAGTTATCCTAAGATAAAAACTCTAAAAAAAGTTTTCTGAGAAATCACATGTTGATGTGTTAATTCATTTCACAAAGTTACACGATTCTTTTCATGGTTCACTTTGGTATCACTGTTTTTGGGGAATCTGAGAAGGAATATTTTGGATCACATGGAAAACTATGGTGACAAAGGAAATAACATCAGATGAAAATTAGAAATAAGTTTTCTGAGAAACTTCTTTGAGATGTTTGAATTCATCTCACAGATTTACACCTTCCTTTTCATGGAGCAGTTTGCTAACACTGTTTTCACGGGGTCTGCAGAGGATATTTGGGAGTTCATTGAGGCCTATAGTAAAAAAGGAAATATCCTCAGATAAAAAATAGAAAATATTTCTGAGAAACTACTTTGTTATGTGTGAATTCATCTTACAGAGGTACACCGTTATTTTCATTGAGCTGTTTGATAACACTGTTTTCCTGGAATCTGCAATAGGATATTTGGGAGCACATTGAAGGCTATGGTTACAAAGGAAATATCCTCAGATAAAAACCAAAAGGAAGCATTCTGTGAAACCGCTTTGGAATGTGTGAATTCATCTCACAGAATTACACCATTCTTTTCATTGAGAAATTTGCCAACACTTTTTTCTTGGAATCTGCAATGGGATCTTTCGTAGCACTTTGAGAAATATTGGAAATAAGACATATCCTCAGATAAAAGCTAGAAAGAAGCTTTTTGACAGCTTTGTGATGTGGGAATTAATCTCTCAGAGTTACACCACTGTTTTTGTGACATTGTTTGGTAGCACTGTTTTGGGGGAATCTGAAAAGGCATATTTTGAAATGCATTAAAGTCTATGGTGAAAAAGGAAGTATCCTCAGATTAAAATTCGAAGGAAGCCTTCTGTTAAACTGATTTGTGATGTGTGAATTCATCTGACAGAGTTAAATGGTTCTTTTCAATGAACAAATTGCTAACACTGTTTTCTTGGAATCTGCAATGGGATATTTTGGAACACAATGAAGCTTATGCTGACAAAAGAAATATACTCATATAAAAACTAGAAAGAAGCTACTGCTAAACCACTTTATGATGTGTTAATTAACCTCACAGCATTACACGAAGCTTTCATAGATCAGTTGGTTAGCACTATTTTTGTGCAATCTGAGAGAGGAAATTTGGGATCACATTGAAGACTAA
>NW_012116777.1:944683-944978 GCF_000951035.1 Colobus angolensis palliatus | reverse complement strand
CCTCACAGCATTACACGAAGCTTTCATAGATCAGTTGGTTAGCACTATTTTTGTGCAATCTGAGAGAGGAAATTTGGGATCACATTGAAGACTAAGGTGAAGAAGAAAACATCTTCAGACAAAAAGTAGAAAGAAGATTTCTGAGAAACTTCTTTGTGATGTGTGAAGTTATCTCACAGAGATACACCGTTCTTTTCATGTAGCCATTTATTTTATTTTATTTTTTTTTTTATTATTGTACTTTAAGTTCTAGGGTACATGTGCAGAACGTGCAGGTTTGTTACATATGTATACT
>NW_012116777.1:916764-937655 GCF_000951035.1 Colobus angolensis palliatus | reverse complement strand
GTTAGATCGCCGCAGACTGCTGTGTTAGCAAGAAGGGAGGCTCCGGGGGCATCGGTCCCTCCCGGCCAGGCGTAGGGTATATTCTCCTGGTGTTCCCGTTAGCCTGCAGTGCAGTATTGGGGTGGGAGTTACCCGATTTTCCAAGTGTTGTGTGTCTCAGTTCCCCTGGTTAGGGAAAGGGATTCCCTTCCCCCTTGCGCTTCCCAGGTGAGGCGATGCCTCGCCCTGTTTCAGCTCTCGCTGGTCGGGCTGCAACAGCTGAGCAGCCCCGATTGTCCGGCACTCACTAGTGAGATGACCCCAGTACCTCAGTTCAAAATGCAGAAATCACCGGTCTTCTGTGTCCTTCACGCTGGGATGTAGCCATTTTTTAAACCTCTTTTTTGGAATTGGCAATGGGATATTTGGGAGTGCATGGAAGCCTATGGTGACAAAGGAAATATCTTTATAGAAAAAAGCAAAAAGAAGCTTTCTGAGAATCCGCTTTGTGATGTGTGAAGTAATCTCACATAGTTACACTGTTCTTTTCATTCAGCAGTTTGCTAACACTATTTTCTTGGAATCCGCAATGGGATATTTCAGAGAACATTGAAGTTTATTGTGACAGGAAATAAACTAAGAGAAAAATGAGAAAGAAGCTTTCTGAGAAACTGCTCTGTGATTTGTGAATTCATCTCACAGACTTACATGATTGTTTTCATGGAGTAGTTTGGTAGCAGTGTTTCTGGGGAATCTGCAAAGTGATATTTTGGATCGCATTGAAGCGTATGATAATTAGGGAAATATCTTCGGATAAAAATTAGAAAGAAGCTTTCTGAGAAAGTTCTTTGTGATGTGTGAATTCAACTCAGAGTTACACCTTTCTTTTCATGGAGAAGTTTGCTAACAGTTTTCATGGAATCTACAAAGGGATATTTGAGAGAGCATTGAGGCCTATGGTGAGAAAAGAAATATCCTCAAATAAAAATTAGAAAGATGATTTCTGACAAACTGCTTTGTATTCTGTCAATTCATCTCACTGAGCAACACTGTCCTTTTCTTTGAGCAGTTTGCTAACACTGTTTTCTTGGAATCTGCAAGGGGATATTTCAGAGAGCATAGAAGCTTATACTGACAAAGGAAATAATCTCAGACAAACACTAGAAAGAAACTTTCTGAGAAACTGCCTTGTGATGTGTGAATTCCTCTCAAAGAGTTACACCATACTTTTCTTGGAGCAGTTTGATAGCACTGTTTTTGGGGAATCTGAGACGGGATATATTGCATTGCCTTGAAGCCTATGGTGTCAAAGGAATTATCCTCAGATAAAAACTAGAAAACAGCTTTCTGAGAAACTTCCTTGTGATTTGTGAATTTACCTTACAAGGTTACACATTTCTTTTCATGGGGCAGTGTGCGAACACTGTGCTTGTGAAATCTGCAAAGGGATATTTGGGAGAGTATTGAGTCGTATGGTGAGAAAGGAAATATCCTCAGATAAAAAAGAGAAAGACGTTTGCTGAGAAACTGGTTTATGATATGTTAATTCATCTCACAGAGTTATATGATTCCTTTCATGGGTCAGTTTGGCAGCACTGTTTTTCGGGAATCTGTGAAGAGATATTTTGGATCACTTTGAAGACTATGATGACAAAGGAAATATCCTCAGATAAAAACTTGAAAGGAGCTTTCTGGGAAAGTTCTTTGTGATGTGTGAATTCCTCTCACAGAGTCACACCTTTCTATTCATGGACCAGCTTACTAACACTGTATTCATGTAATCTGCAAAGGGATATTTGGGAGTGCATTGAGGCATATAGTGAAAAGGGAAATATCCTCTGATGAAAACTAGAAAGAAGCTTTCTGAGAAACTGCTTTGTGATGTGAGAATTCATATCACAGAATTATACTGTTCTATTTATTGAGCAGTTTGCTAATGCTGTTTTATTGGAATCTGCAAAGGGATATTTCAGAGCACATTAATGTTAATGGTGACAAAGGCAATATCCTCATATAAAAACTAGAAAGAATCATTCTGAAAAACCGCTTTGTGATGTTTTAACTCATCTCAGAGAGTTCATGATCCTTTTCTTGGAGCAGGTTGGTAACACTGTTTATGGGAAATCTGAGAGGTGACATTAGGATTGCATTGAAGTCTGTGGTGACAAAGGGAATATCCTCAGATGAAAACTAGAAAGAAACTTTCTGAGAAAGTGCTTTGTGATGTGTGATGTCATCTCACAGACTTACACCTCTCTTTTCATGGATCAGTTTTCTGGCACTGCTTTTTGGGAATCTGAGAAGGGACATTTTGAATTGAAGCCTATGGTGACATAGGAAATATCCTCAAATAAATACAAGAAGGAAGTTTCTGACAAACTGCTTTGTGATGTGTGAACTCATCTCACAGAGTTACACCTTTGTTTTCATTCAACAGTTTAATAACACTGTTTTGGTGGAATCTGCAATAGTATAATTTGGAGGGCATTGAAGCCTATGGTGACAAAGAAAATATAATCTGATAAAAACCAAAAAGAAGCTTTCTGAGACACTGCTTTGTGATGTATCAGTTCATCTCACAGAGTTACACTGTTCTTTTCACTCAATAGTATGCTAACAGTTTTTTCTTGGAATATGCAATGGGATATTTTGGAGAACATTCAAGCTTCTAGTAACAAAGGACATATCCTCAGAAAAAAACTATAAAGAACCTTTCTGAGAAACTGCTTTGTGATGTGTGAGTTTATCTCACAGGGTTACACCATTCTTTTCATGGAGCAGTTTGTTAGCACTGCTTCTGTGCAATCTGAGAAGGGATACTTTGGATTGCATTGAAGCCGGTGGTGAAAAAGGAAATATCCTCAGATGAAAACTTGAAAGAAATTTTCTGAGAAGCTACTTTGTGATATGTGAATTCATCTCAGAGAGTTACACTGCTCTTTCATGGAGCAGTTTGCTAGCACTGAATTTGTGGAATCTGAGAAGGAGTATTCTGGATCACTTTGAACACTATGGAGACAAAGGAAATATCCTCCCTCAACTGAAAATTGAAAGAAGCATTCTGAGAAACAGCTTTGTGATGTGTGAATTCATCTCTTAGAGTTACACCTTTCTTTTCATGTAGCAGTTTATGAACACTGTTGTCATGGAATCTGCAATGGGATATTGTGAGTGCATTGAGTGCTATGGTGAAAAAGGAAATATCCTCAGATAAAAACTGGATAGTAGCCTTCGGAGAAACTGCTTCATGATGTGTGAATTCATCTCACAGAGTTACAGCATTTTTTCATTGAGCCGTTTGTTAACAGTAATTTCGTGGAGTCTGCAATGGGATATTCACGAGGGCTTTGAGGCCGATGGTGAAGAAGGAAATGTTCTCAGATAAAAACTTGAAAGAAGCTTTCTGTGAAACTGCTTTGTGATGTGTGAGTTCATCTCACTGAATTACACGACTCTTTCAAGGAGCACTTTGCTAGCACTGTTTTTATGGAATCTGAGAAGCAATATTTGGATCAGTTTGAAGCCTATGGTGACAAAGGAAATATCCTCAGATAAAAACTAGAAAGAAGCTTTCTGAGAAACTACTTTGTGATGTGTGAATTTATCTAGAAGAGCTACACAATTTTCCTTGAGAAGTTTGCTGATACTGTTTTTGCAGAATCTGTAATGAGATATATGGTAATGCCTGGAAGCTTGTGTTTAAATACGAAATATTATCAGATAAAAACAGGAAAGAATCTTTCTGAGAAACTGCTTTGTGATGTTTGAACTCACCTCACAGTTTTACACTTTTCATTTCATGGAGCAGTTTACTATCACTGTTTTCATTTAACCTGCAATGGGATATTGTGAGCACATTGAGGGCTATGGTGAAAAAGGAAATATATTCAGATAAAAAGGAGAGAAAAGCTGGGACTGTTTTTGTGCAATCTGAGAAGAGATATTTTGGATTGCTTTAAATCCTATCATGACAAAGGAAATATTCTCATCTAAATACTTGAAAGAAGCTTTCTGAGAAACTGCTTTGTGATGTGTGAAATCATTTCACAGAGTTACACTTCTCTTTCATGGAGCAGTTTGCTAGCAGTGTTTTTGTGGAATCTGAGAAAGGATATTTTTGATTGCTTTGAAGCCTATTGTGACAAAGGAAATATCCCCAGAAAGAAACTAGAAAGAAGCTTTCTGAGAAACTGCTTTGTGATTTGTGAATTCATCTCACGGAGTTACACCACTCTTTCATGGAGTAGTTTGCTAGCACTGTTTTTGTGGAGAATGAAAAGGGATATTATGGGTGACTTATAAGTCTATGGTGACACAGGAAATATCCTCAGATAAAAACTAGACAGAGACGTTCTGAGAAATTGTTTTGTGATGTGTGAATTTATCTCGCAGAGTTACACAATTATTTTTCCTTGGGAAGTTTGTTAACACTGTTTTTGCGGAGTCTGCAAAGAGATGTATGGGAGTGCATGGAGGTCTGTTTTTTAGTAGGACATATCCTCAGCAAAAAACAGGAAGGAAGCTTTTGTTTTGTGATGTGTGAATTAATCTCTCAGAGTTACACCTTTCTTTTCATGGAACATTTTACTAACACTGTTTTCGTTTAATCTGCAATGGTATATTGCGAGTGCATTGAGTGCTATGTTGAAAAAGGAAATATACTCAGATAAAAACTGGAGAGAAGCCTTCAGAGAAACTGCTTTTTATGTGTGAGCTGATCTCGCAGAGTAACACCATTCTTTCATTGAGCAGTTTGCTAAATCTATTTTCGTAGAATTTGCAATGGGATATTTGGGAATTCATTGAGATTGATGGTGAAAAAGGAAATGTAGAAACTGCTTTGTGATGTGTGAATGCATCTCACAGAGTTACACCAATCTTTCATGGAGGCGTTTGCTAGTACACTTTCTGTGGAATCTGAGAAGTGACATTTCTGATTGCTTTGAATCCTATTGTGACAAAGGAAATATCCTTAGATAAAAACTGGAAACAAGCTTTCTGAGAAATTGCTTTGTGATGTGTGAATTCATCTCAGAGTTACACTACTCTCTCATGAGCCGTTTGCTAGCACTGCTTTTTTGACATCTGGGAAAGGATATTTTGGATCGCTTTGAAACCTATAGTGACAAAGGAAATAAAATCAGTTAAAAACTAGTAGGAAGCTTCCTGAGAAACTGCTTTTGATATGTGAATTCATCTCACAGAGTTACACTATGCTTTTCATGGAGTAGTTTGCTAGCACTGCTTTTGTGGAATCTGAGAAGGGATATTTTGGATTGCATTGAATCCCATTGTGAAAAAGGAAATATTCTTCGATAAAAACTAGAAAGAAGCTTTCTGAGAAAAAACTTTGTGATGTGTGAATTCATTTCACAGAGTTACACAACTCTTTCATGTTGCAGATTGCTAGCGCTGTTTTTGTGGAATCTGAGAAGGCATATTTTGGATTGCTTGAAGCCTGTGGTGACAAAAGAAATATCCTCATTGAAAAACTAGAAAGAGGTTTTCTGAGAAATTGCTTTGTGATGTGTGTAGTCATCTCACAAAGTTGCAACATTCTTTTCCTGGAGCAGTTTAGTAACATTGCTTTCTTTTAACTGCAATGGGATATTGCTAGTGCAATGAGTGCTATCCTCAGATAAAAACTGGAGAGAAGCCTTCAGGTAACTGCTTTGTGATGTGTGAATTCATATCACAGAGTTACACCAATCTTTCATGGAGCCATTTTCCAGTACTGTTTTTGGGGTATCTGAGAAGGGATATTTTTGACAGCTTTGAACTCTATGGTGACAAAGGAAACATCCTTAGATAAAATCTAGAAAGCATCTTTCTGGGAATCTGCTTTGTAATGTGTGTATTCATCTCACAGAGTTACACTATTCTTTCCTGGATTAGTTTGCTAGCACTGTTTCTGTGGAGTCTGAGAAGGGATATTTTGGATTGCGTTGAATCCCGTGGTGAAAAAGGAAATATCCTCCAATAAAAACTAGAAAGAAGCTTTCTGAAAAACTGTTTTGTGACGTTTGTATTCGTCTCACAAAGTTACATCATTTTTTTCATCTGCAGTGGGATATTGTGAGCGCATTGAGAGCTCTGGTGAAATAGGAAATATCCTCAGATAAAAACTGGACATAAGCCTTTGGAGAAACTCCTTTGTGATGTGTGAATACATGTCACAGAGTTACATCGTTCTTCCATTTAGAAGCTTCCTTACACTGTTTTCGTGGAATCTGCAACTTGATATTCGGGAGGGCATTGAAGCCTGTGTTTAAAAAGGAAATATCCTCGGATAAATACAAGAAAGAGGTTTTCTGAGAAACTCCTTTGTGATGTGTAAATTCATCTCACAAAGTTACACTACTCTTTCGTGAAGCAGTTTGCTAGCCCTGTTTTTATGGAATCTGAGTAGGGATATTTTGGATCTCTTTGAAGAATATGGTGACAAATGAAATATTCCCATATAAGAACTAGAAAGAAGCTTTCTGAAGAACTGTTTTTTGATGTGTGAATTCATTTCAGAGAGTCACACCTTTCTTTACATTGAGCAGTTTGCTTAGAGTGTTTTTGTGGAAACTGCCTGTGGTTATTCCAAGGGCATTGAGTCCTCTGGTGAAAAATGAAATATTCCTGATAAAAAATGGAGAGAAGCCTTCTGAGAAACTGCTTTGTCATGTGTCAATTCATCTCACAGAGGTACACCACTGTTTTCATTGAGTAGTTTGCTAACACTGTTTTCACGGAATCTGCAATGAGATTTCAGGGGTGCATTGAGGCCTGCATTTAAAAAGGTAATATCCTCAGATAAAAGAAGAAAGAAGTTTTCTGAGAAACTGTTTCTGATGTGTGAATCCATCTCACAGATTTGCACCTTTCTGTTTATGGAGCAGGTTGCTAACACTGCTTTCGTGGAATCTACAATGAGATATTATGAGAGCATTTACTGCTATGGTGAAAAGGGAAATATCCTCAGATAAATAATGGATAGAAGCCTTCGGAGAAACTGCTTTGTGATGTGTGAATTTATCTCACACAGTTGCACCATTCTTTCATTGAACAGTTTGCTAACACTGCTGTCGCAGAAACTGCAATTTGATGTTTGGGATTGCATTGAGGCCTATGATGAAAAAGGAAATTTCCTTAGATAAAAACTAGAAAGAAGTTTTCTGAGAAACTGCTTTGTGTTATGTGAATTCATCTTACAGAATTACACCTTTCTTTTCATGGAGCTCTATGGTAGCACTAGTTTTATGGAATTGGAGAAGGTATATTTTGGGTAGCTTTGAAGCCCATGGAGATAAAGGGAATATCCTCAGATAAAAGCTAGAAAGAAACTTTCTGAAAAACTTTGTGATGGGTGAGTTCATCTCACAGAGTTACACCCATGTTTCCTGGAGCAGTTTGTTAACTCTGTTTTCATGGAATTCGCAATATAATATTCTGAAAGTGTTGAGTCCTATGGTGCAAAAGGAAACATCCTCAGGAAAAAACTGGGGAGAAGTCTTTTGAGAAACTGCTTTGTGATATGTGAATTCATGTCACAGAGTTACACCTTTCTTTTCATGGAGCAGTTTGTTAGCCCTGTTTTTGCCTCATCTGAGTAGGAATATTTTTGATCGCTTTGAAGCACCTGATGACAAAGGGAATGTCCTCATATAAAAGCTAGAAAGACGCTTTCTGAAAATCTGCTTTGTAATGTGTGAATTCATCTCACAGAGTTACACTACTCTTTCGTGAAGCAGTTTGCTAGCACTGTTTTTGTGGAATCTGAAAAGTGATATTCTGGATTGCATTGAAGACCATGATGAAAAAAGGACATATACTCAGATGAAAACTAGAAAGATTTCTGAGAAACTGCTTTGTGATGTGTGAATTCATCTCACAGAGTTATATGTTTCTCTTCATTGAGCAGTTTTCTAACAGTGTTTTCACAGAATCTGCAATGGGATATTAGGGAGCGATGTGTAAATTCACAAAGAATTTTCTCAGAAGGCTTCTCTCCAGTTTTTATCTGACGTTATTTCCTTTTTCACAAAAATCTGGAATGTGCTCCCGAGTATCCCTTTGCACATTCCACAAAAACAGTGTTAGTAAACACCTCAATGAAGAGAAAGGTGTAATTATGTGAGAGGAATTCACACATTGCAAAGCACTTTCTCAGAGAGTTTCTTTCCTGTTATTATCTCAGGTTATTTCCTTTGTTACCATAGGCTTTAAAGCGATCCACAGAATATCCCATTGTAGATTCAATACAAATAGTATTAGCAAACTGCTAAATATAAAGAAAGTTGTAACTCTGTGAGAAGAATTCACACAACACAAACCAGTTTCTCAGTAAGCTTCTTTCTTGTTTTCATCTGAGGATGTTTCCTTTTTCACCATAGTCCTCAAAGCACTCCTGAATATCCCATTGGAGATTCTGCAAAAACAGTGTTAGCAAACTTCTCAATGAAAAGAATGGTGTAACTTTGTGAGATGAATTCACACATTACAAAGTAGCTTTTCCAAAGAGTCTCTTCAGTTTTTATGGGTATTTCATTTTTCACAATACTAATCAATGAGCTCGAAATATCCAATTGCAGATTCCATTAAAACAGTGTTAGCAAACTGCTCCTTGAAAAGAATGGTGTAACTCTTTGAGGTGAATTCACCTGTCACAAAGCAGATTTTCAGAAGGTTTTTCTCTCCAGTTTCTCAGAAAACTTCTTTCTAGCTTTTAGATGATGATATTTCCTTTTCCACCATGAGCTTCAAAGCGATCCAAAGTATTCCTTCTCAGATCCCACAAAAACAGTGCTACCAAACTGCCCCATGAAAGGAATGGTGGAACTGTGTGAGATGAATTCACACATCACAAAGGAGTTTCTCAGAAAGCTTCTTTCAAGTATTTATCTGAGGATATTTCCTTTTTCTCCAACGGTCTCAATGCCCTCCCGAATATCCCATTGCAGATACCACCAAAATAGTGATAGCAAACTGCTCAATGAAAGAATGCTGTACCTCTTTCAGATGAATTCACACATCAAAAAGCAGTTACTCCGAAGGCTTCTCTCCATTTTTTATCTGAGGATATTTTCTATTTCACCATAGCACTCATTGGGTTCACAATATCCCATTGCATATTAAAGGAAAACAATGGTAGTAAACTGCTCCAGGAAAAGAACATTGTGACTTTGTTAGATGAATACATACATCCCAAAGCAGTTTCTCAGGAAGCTTCTTTCTAGCTTTTATATGAGGATAGTTCCTTTGTCACCATAGGTTTCAAAGGGATCCAAAATATCCCTTCCCAGATTAAACAGAAAGAGTGCTATTAAACTGCTCCATGAAAAAGTAGTGTAACTCGTGAAATGAATTCAGCATCACAAAACAGTCTCTCAGGAAGATTCTTTCTAGTTTCTTTCTGAGACTATTTCCTTTGTCATCATAAGCTTCAAAGCGATCAGAAATGTCCCTTCTTACATTCCACAAAAACAGTGCTAGCAAACGGCTCCATGAAAGATTGTTGTAACTCTGTGAGATGAATTCATATATCACAAAGCAGTTTGTCAGAAAGCTTCTTTCAAGCTTTTATCGGAGGACTTTCCCTTTTCACCATTGGACTTAATGCACTCCAGTGTAAACCATAGCAGATTCCACGAGAATAGTGTTAGCAAACTGCTCAGTGAAAAAATTATGTAACTCTGTGAGATGAATACACACATCACAAAGCAGTATCTCAGAAACCTTCTTTCAAGGTTTTATCTGAGGACACTTCCTTTTTCACCATCGACCTCAATGCGTTTACAATATCCCATTGCAGATTAAACAAAAACAGTGTTAGTAAACTGCTCCATAAAAAGGAAGGTGTAACCCCGTGAGATGAATTCGTACATCACAAAGCAGTTTCTCAGAACGCTTCCTTCCTGTTTTTATCTGAAGATATTTCTTATTTAAATACAGGCCTCCAATGCGCACCCATATATCTCTCTGCAGATTTGGCGAAAACAATGTCAGCAAACTTCCAAAGGAAAATAATTATGTAACTCTGCGAGATAAATTCACACACCACAATATAGTTTCTCAGAAAGTTTCTGTCTAGTTTTTATCTGAGGATATTTCCTTTGTCACTATTGGCTTAAAAGCCATCGAAATATCCCTTCTCATACTCCACAAGAGCAGTGCTACCAAATAGCTCCACGAAAGACTGCTGTAACTCTGTGAGTTGCATTCACACATCACAGTGCAGTTTCTCCAACGGCTTCTGTCCAGTTTTTATCTGAGTATATTTCCTGTTTCACTATAGCACTCAATGCACTCCCAATATCCCATTCCAGATTAAATGAAAACTGTTAGTAAACTGCTCCATGAAAAGAATGCTGTAACTTTCTGAGATGAATTCACACATTACAGAGCATATTCTCAGAAATCTTCTTTCTAGCTTTTATCAGATGATATTTCGATTTTCACCATAGTCCTCAATGCCCTCCCTATTATCTCATTGTGGATTCCATGAAAATAGTGTTTGCAAACTGCTCCATGAAAGTGTATTGTAACTCTGTGAGATGAATTCACACATCACAAAGTAGTTTCTCACAAAACTTCTTTCTTGCTTTTATCTGAGGATATTTCAGGACTGAATGTGCCCCATATGTCTCAATGCAGATTCTGTGACAACAGTGTTAGCAAATTTCTCAATGAAACTAATGATGTAACTCTGTGAGATGAATTCACACACCACAAAGTAGTTTCTGAGAAGGCTTCTCCCCATTTTATATCTGAAGGTATTTCATTTTTTCACCATGGATTTCAAAGCTATCCAAAATATCTTATCTGAGATTCCACAAAAATACTGCTTGCAATCTCCTCCAGGAAAGAGTGATGTAACTCTGTGAGATGAATTCACAACCCACAAAGCAGTTTCTCAGAAAGTTTCTCTCTAGTTGTTATATGAGAATATTTCCTTTGTTACCAAGGACATCAAAGCAATCCAAAATATCCCTTCTCAGATACCACAAAAACAGTGCTAGCAAACTGCTCCATGAAAGAGTTGTGTAACACTTGAGATAAATTCACACATCACAAAGCAGTTTGTTAGAAAGTTTCTTTCCGGAATTTATCTGAGGATATTTCCTTTGTCACCATAGGCTTCAAAGCAATAAAATTATCCCTTCTCAGATTCCACAAATACAGTGCTATTAAATGGCTCCATGAAAGAGTAGTGTAATTTTATGAGACGAATTCACACATCACAAAGCAGTTTGTCTGAAAGCATATTTCTGGTTGTTATCTGAGGATATTTCCTATGCCACCATAGGCTGCAAAGTGATAAAAAAAATTCCCTTCTCATATTCCTTAAATACAGTGCTAGCAAATGGCTCCATGAAAGAGTTGTGCAACATAGTGACATGATTTCACAAATCACAAAGGAGTTTCTCAGGAAAGATTTTTCTGGATATTATCTACGGATATTTCCTTGGTCACCATAAGCTTCAAAGCGATCAAATATATCCCTTCTCAGATTCCACAAAAACAGTACTAACAAATGGCTCCATGAAAGAATAGTGTAATACTGTGAGATGAATTCACACATCACAAAGCATATTCTCAGAAACCTTCTTTCTAGTTTTTATCTGAGGATATTTCTTTTGTCAACATGGACTTCAAGGTGATTCAAATGATCACTTCTCAGATTGCATAAAAACAGTGCTAGCCAACGGCTCCATGAAAGATTGGTGTAACTTTGTGAGATGAATTCACACATCATAAAGCAGTTTATCAAAGCTTCTTCCTAATTTTTATCTGAGGATATTTCCTTTATCACCATAGGCTTAAATGTGACCCAAAATATCACTTCTTGGATTTCATTCTCAGATTCCACAAAAACAGTGATTGTGGACGACTCCATGAAAGAGTAGTGTAACTCTGTGTGATGAATTCTCACACCACAAACCAGCTTCTCTGAAAGTTTCTCTCTTCTTTCTATCCAAAGATATGTCCTTTTTAAACATGGGCCTCAATGTGCTACTGTATATCTCATTGCAGATACTGCGAAAACAGTGTTAGCAAACTTCTCAAAGGAAGCAATCGTGTAACTCTATGAGATGAATTCACACATCACAAAGCAGTTTTTGAAAAGTCTTCTGTCAAATTTTTATCTGAGGATATTTCATTTCTCACCATAGGATTCTATGCTATCTAAAATATCACTTTGTGATTCCACAAAAACAGCACTAGCAAACTCCTCCATGAAAGAGTGGTGTAACTGTATGACATGAATTCATGCATCAAAAAGCATTTTCTCAGGAAGTTTCTTTCTAGGTTTTATCTGAGGATATTTCCTTTGTCAACGTAGGCTTCAACGTGATCCAAAATATCACTTCTTATATTCCACAAAAGCAGTGCTACCAACAGCTCCATGACAGAGTGGTGTAACTCTGTGACATTAATTCACACGTCACAAAGAAGTCTCTCAGAAAGCTTCTTTCTGGTTTTTATCTGAGGATATTTCTTTTGTCACCTAGACTTCAAAGCGATCATAAATATCCCTTCTCAGATTCACAAAAACAGTGCTAGAAAACCTCTCCATGAAAGAGTTGTGTAACATTGTGTGATGAATTCACACATCCCAAAGTAGTTTCTCAGAAAGCTTCTTTCGGGTTTTAATCTGAGGATATTTCCTTTGTCACCATAGGCTTCATAGTGATCAAAAATATCCTTGTCAGATTCCACAAAAGCAGTACTAGCAAACAGCTCAATGAGAGAGTAGTGTAAGTCTGTGAGATGAATTCGCACATTCCAAAGCATTTTCTCAGGAAGCTTCTTTCTCATTTATATCTGAGGATATTTTCTTTGTCACCATAGGCTTCATAGTGATCAAAAATATCCTTGTCAGATTCCACAAAAGCAGTACTAGCAAACAGCTCAATGAGAGAGTAGTGTAAGTCTGTGAGATGAATTCGCACATTCCAAAGCATTTTCTCAGGAAGCTTCTTTCTCATTTATATCTGAGGATATTTTCTTTGTCACCATAGGCTTCAAAGCAATCCACAGTATCACTTCTCAGATTCCACAAACAGTGCTAGCCAACGGCTGCATGAAAGAGTTATGTAACTCTGTGAGATGAATTCAAACATCACAAAGCAGTTTCTCAGAAAGCTTCTTTCTTCTTTTTAAATGAAGATATTTCCTTTTTAAACATGCACCTCAATGTGTTCCCATATAACTCTTTGCAGATTCTACAAAAACAGTGTTAGAAAACTTCTCAATGAAAGCAGTGGTGTAACTCTGTGAGATGAATTCCACACCACAAAGCAGTTTCCGAGAAGCCTTCTACCCAGTTTTTATTTGGGGATATTTCTTTTCCCATTGTAGGAATCTAGGCTATCCAAAATATCACTTCTGTGATTCCACAAAAACAGTGCTAGCAAACTCCTCCATGAAAGAGTGGTGTAACACTATGTGATGAATTCATACATCACAAAGCAGTTTCTCAGAAAGCTTCTTTCTTCTTTTTATCCAAGGATAATTCCTTTATAAATGCAGGCCCCAATGTGCTCCCATATATCTCATTGCAGATCCTGCAAAAGCAGTGTTAGCAAACCTCTCAATGAAAGCAATGGTGGTACTGTGTGAGATGACTTCACACATCACAAAGCAGTTTCTGAGAAGTCTTATCTCCACTTTTTATCTGAGGATGTCTCATTTCTCACCATGGAATTCAATGCTATCCAAAGTATCACTTCTGAGATTCCACGAAAACAGTGCTAGCAAACTCCTCCATGATACAGCGGTGTAACTCTGTGAGTCAAATTCACATATCACAAAGCAGTTTTTCAGAAAAGCTATTTCTAGTTTTTATCTGAGTATATTTCCTTTTTCACCATAGACTTCAAAACAATCCAAAACATAACTTCTCAGATTCCACAAAAACAGTGCAAGCAACGGGCTCCATGAAAGAGTGGTGTAACTCTGTGAAATGAATTCACGCACCCAGAAGCAGTTTCTCAGAAAGCTTCTTTCTAGTTTTTATCTGAGGATATTTCCTTTTTCACCATAGGCTTTAAAGCAATCAAAAATACCCCTTATGAGATTCCACATATACAGTGCTAGCAAACTGCTCCCTGAAAGTGTAGTGTAACTCTGTGAGATGAATTCACACATCACAAAGCAGTTTCTTAGAAAGCTTCTTTCTTGCTTTTATCTGAGGATATTTCAGGCCTCAATGCACCCCCGAGTTTCTCATTGCAGATTCTGTGACAACAGTGTTAGCAAACTTCTCGATGAAAGCAATGATGTAACTCTGTGAGATGAATTCACACACCACAAAGCAGTTTCTGTTTCAATGCTATCCAAAATATCAAATCTGAGATTCCACAAAAACACTGCTAGCAAACTCCTCCATGAAAGAATGGTGTAACTCTGTGAGATGAATTCACACATCAAAAATCATTTTCTCAGAAAGCTTCTTTCTAGTATTTATCTGAGGATATTTCCGTTTTCACCATAGGCTTCAAAGCAATCAAAAATGCCCTTTATCAGATTCCACCTACACAGTGCTAGCAAACTGCTCCATGAAATTGTAGGGTAACTCTGTGAAATGAATTCAGACATCACAAAGCAGTTTCTCAGAAAGCTTCTTTCTGGCTTTGATCTGAGGATATTTCAGGCCTCAATGCGCCCCCCTGTGTCTCATTACAGATTCTGCAACAACAGTGTTAAGAGACATGTCAATGAAAGCAAAGATGTAACACCGTGAGATGAATTCACACACCACAAAGTGGTTTCTGAAAAGGCTTCTCTCCAGTTTATATCTGAGGATATTTCATTTCTCACCATGGGATTCAATGCAATGCAAAATATCACATTTGAGTTTCCACAAAAACAGTGCTAGCAAACTCCTCCATGAAAGAGTGGTGTATTTCTGTGAGACGAATTGAAAATTCCAAAGCAGATTCTCACAAAGCTTCTTTATACAGTGATGTAACTCTCAGATGAATTCAGAAATCACAAAGCTGCTTCTTAGAAAGTTTCTTTCTTCTTTTTATCTGAAGATATTTTCTATATAAACACAGACCTCAATGCACTCCCGTATATCTCATTGCATATTCTGCGAAAACAGTGTTAACAAACTTATCTATGAAAGCAATGGTGTAACTCTGTGAGATGAATTCACACATCACAAAGCAGTTTCTGAGAAGGCATCTGTCTAGTTTTTATCTGGGAGTATTTCATTTCTCACCATAGGATTCTATGCAATCCAAAATTTCACTTCTGTGATTCCACAAAAACAGTGCTAGTAAATTCCTCCATGAAAGCGTAGGGTAACTCTGTGAGACGAATTCACACATCATAAAACATCTTCTCAGAAACGTTCTTTCCTGTTTTTATCTAAGGATATTTCAGGCCTCAATACACTCCCATATATCTCATTACAGATTCCATGAAATATTGTCAGGAAACTTCTCAATGGAAAGTGTGATATAGCTCTTTGAGATGAATTCACACATCACAAAGCAGTTTCTCAGAAGGCTTCTCTGTAGAATTTATCTAAGGATATTTAATTTTTCACCATAGGACTCAATGCCCTTGGAATATTCCATGGAAGATACCACAAAAACAGTGTTAACAAACAGCTCAATGTAACCAAAGGTGTATCTCTGTGAGATGAATACACTCATCACAAAGCAGTTTCTCATAAAGCTTTTCCTAGTTTTCACTGAGGATATTTCCTTTATTACCTTAGGCTTCAAAGCAGTCAAAACTATCCCTTCTCAGATTGAACAAATACAGTTCTAGCAAACTGCTCCTTGAAAGAATAGTGTAACACTGTGTGATGAATTCACAGATCAGTAAGCCATTTCTCAGAAAGCTCCTTTCTTCTTTTTATCCCAAGATATTTCCTTTTTAAACATGGGTCTCAATACGCTCCTGTGTATCTCATTGCAGATTCTGTGAAAATAGTCTAAGCAAACTTCTCAATGACAGCAATGGTAGAACCCTCTGAGATGAATTCACACAACACAAAGTAGTTTCTGAGAGGCTTATCTCCAGTTTTTATCTGAGGATATTTCATTTGTCACCATAGGATTCATGCCATCTGAAATATCACTTCTAAGAATCCATGAAAGCAGTGCTAGCAAACTCCTCCATGAAAGAGTGATGTACCCTCTGAGACGAATTCACATATCACAAAGCAGTTTCTCAGAAAAATTCTTTCTAGCTTTTATCTGAGGGTATTTCCTTTGTCACCATAGGCTTCATAGTGATGCAAAACATCACTTCTCAGATTCCACAAAAACAGTGCTAGCCAAGGGCTCCATGAAAGAGTCGTGTAAGTCTGTGAGATAATTCACACATCAAAAAAGCAGTTTCTCAGAAAGTTTCTTTCTAGTTTTTATCTGAGGATATTTCTTTTGTCACCATAAGCTTCAAAGCAATCAAAAATGTCCCTTATCAGATTCCGTATATACAGTGCTAGCAAACTGCTCCATGAAAGTGTAGTGTAACTCTGTGGGATAAATTCACAATCACAAACCAGTTTCTCAGAAAGCTTTTTTCTTGCTTTTATCTGAGGATATTTCAGGCCTCAATGAGCCCCCGTGTGTCTCCTTGCAGATTCTATAACAACAGTGTTAGCAAACATCTCAATGAAAGCAATGATGTAACATTGGGAGATGAATTCACACACCACAAAGTAGTTTCTGAGAACGCTTCTCTCTAGTTTATATCTGAGGATATTTCATTTTTTACCATGGGATTCAATGCTATCCAAAATATCACATCTGAGATTCCACAAAAACAGTGCTAGCAAACTCCTCCATGAAAGAGTGGTGTAACTCTCTGAGATGAATTCACAACCCACAAAGCAGTTTCTCATACAGTTTATTTCTAGTTTTTATATGAGGATATTTCCTTTGTTACTATGGGCATGAAAGTGATCCAAAATATCACCTCTCAGATTCCACAAAAACAGTGTTAGCCAACAACTCCATGAAAGAGTGATGTAACTCACAGATTAATTCAGAAATCACAAAGCAGGTTCCCATAAAACTTCTTTCTTCTTTTCATCAAAAGACATTTCCTTTATAAACACGGGCCTCATTGTGCTCCCATATATCTCATTGCAGATCCTGCAAAAACAGTGTTAGCAAACTTTCAATGAAAGCATTGGTGTAACTCTGTGAGATGAATTCACACACCACAAAGCAGTTTCTGAGAAGGCTTCTGTCCACTTTTTATCAGGATATTTCATTTCTCACCATAGGATTCTATGCAATCCAAATTATCACTTCTGTGATTCCACACAAACAGTGCTAGCAAATTCCTCCATGACAACGTGGTGTAACTTTGTGAGATGAATTCACACTTCACAAAGCAGTTTCTCAGATTCTTTCTAGTTTTAATCTGAGGAGATTTCCTTTGTCACCATAGGCCTCAAAGTGAACAAAAATATCCCTTGTCAGATTCCACAAAAACAGTTCTACCAAGCGGCTCCATGAAACAGTTGTGTAATACTGTGACATGAATTCACAAATCACGAAGCAGTTTCTCAGAGAGCTTCTTTCTGGTTTTCATCTGCATATATTTCCTTTGTCACCATAGGCTTCAAAGTGATCCAAAACACCCCTTCTCACCTTCCACAAAAACAATGCTAGCCAACAGCTCCATGAAAGAGTGGTGTAACTCTGTGAGACGAATTCACTAATCACAAAGCTGTTTCTCAGAAAGCTTTTTTATGGTTTTTGTCTGAAGATATTTCCTTTGCCACCATAGGCTTCAAAGTGATCCAGAATATCCCTTCTCACATTTCACAAAGACAGTGCTAGCAAACGGCTCCATGAAAGAGTTGTGTAACACTGAGAATAATTCACAGATCACAAGCCAGTTTTTCAGAAATCACCCTCTGGATTTTATCTGAGGATATTTCCTTTGTCATTATACGCTTCAAAGTGATCAAAAATATCCCTTCTCAGATTCCACAAAAACAGTGCTAGCAAGCGCCTCCATGAAAAGGTATTGTACTTCTGTGAGATGAACTCACACATCACATAGCAGTTTCTCAGAAAGTTTCTTTCTGTTTTTTATCTGAGGATATTTCCTTTGTCACCATGGGATTCAAAGCAATAAAAATATCCCTTCTCAGATTCCACAAAAAGAGTAGTAGCAAAAGGATCCATGAAAGAGTAGTGTAATTCTGTGTGATGAATTATCACATCACAAAACAGTTTCTCAGAATGCTTCTTTCTTCTTTGTATCTGAAGATATATACTTTTTAAACATGGGCCTCAATGTGCTCTTGTATATCTCATTGCAGATTCTGCAACAACAGTGTTAGCAAACTTCTCAGTGAAAGCAATTATGTAACTCTGCGAGATGAATTCACACACTACAAAGCAGTTTCTGAGACAGCTTCTGTCTAGTTTTTATCTGAGGATATTTCATTTCTCATTGTAGGATTCAATGCTATCCAAAATATCGCTTCTGTGATTCCATAAAGACAGTGCTAGCAAACTACTTCATGAAAGAGTGGTGAAATTCTGCGAGATGAATTCACACATCAAAAGCAGTTTGTCAGAAAGCTTTTTTCTAATTTTTATCTGAGGATATTTCCTTTGTCACCATAGGCTTCAAAGCAATCAAAAATATCCCTTCTCAGATTCTGTAAAAACAGTGGTAGCAAACTGCTCCATGAAAGACCTAGGTAACACTTTGAGATAAATTCACACATCACAAAGCAATTTCCGAGAAAACGTCTTTCTGGTTTTTATCTGAGGATATCTCCTTTGTCATCATGGGCTTCAAAGTGAAGAAAAAAAATCCCTTCTCAGATTCCATAAAAACAATGGTAGCAAACGGATCCATGAAACAGCAGTGTAACTCTGTGTGATGAATTCTCACATCACAAAACAGTTTCTCAGAAAGCTTCTTTCTTCTTTTTATCCAAACATATATACTTTTTAAACACGGAAATCAATGTGCTCTCATATATCTCATTGCAGATTCTGCTACAATAGTGTTAGCAAACTTCTCAATGAAAGCAACTGTGTAACTCTGTGAGATGAAATCACAAACCAAAAAGCAGTTTCTGAGACGGCTTCTGTCTAGTTTTTATCAGAGGATATTTCATTTCTCACTGTAGGAGTCAATGCTATCCAAAATATCACTTCTGAGATTCCTCAAAAACAGTGCTAGCAAACTCCTCCATGACAGAGTGGTATAACTCTGCGAGATAAATTCACACATCACAAAGCAATTTCTCAGAAAGCTTCTTTCTAATTTTTATCTGAGGTTATTTCCTTTGTCTCCATAGGCTTCAAAGAAATGAAAAATATCCCTTCTCAAATTCCATAAAAACAGTGCTAGCAAACAGCTTCATGAAAGAACTATGTAACATTTTGAGATGAATTCACACGTCACACAGCAGTTTCTCAGAAAGCTTCTATCAGTTTTTTATCTGAGGATATTTCCTTTGTCAACATAGGCTTCAAAGCGATTCAAAATATCACTTCTCAGATTCCACATAAACAAGGCGAGCTAATGGTTCTAGGAAAGAGTGATGTAACTCTGTGAGATAAAGTCACAAATCAAAAGGCAGTTTCTCAGAAGCTTCTTTTGAGTTTTTATCTGAGGATATTTCTTTTGTCACCATAGGCTTCAAAGCGATCAAAAATATCCCTTCTCAGATTTCATAAAAACAGTGCTAGCAAACGCCTCCACGAAAGAGTTGTGTAACACTCTGAGATGAATTCAAACATCACAAAACAGTTTTTCAGAAGACTTCTTTCTCGTTTTTATCTGAGGATATTTCAGACCTCAATGTACTCTGATATATCTCATTGTAGATTCTGTGAAAATATTGGTAGGAAACTTCTCAAGGAATAGAGTGGTGTAACTCTGTGAGATGAATTCACACATCACAAAGCAGTTTCTCAGAAGGCTTCTCTCCAGTTTTTATCTAAGGATATTTAATTTTTCACCATAGGACTCAATGCTCTCTGAATATCCCATGGCAGATTCCACAAAAACAGTGTTAGCAAACTGCTCAATGTAACAAAAAGTGTATCTCTGTGAGATGAATACGCTCATCACAAAGCAGTTTCTCAAGAAGCTTTCTCTAGTTTTATCTGAGGATATTTCCTTTATTACCTTAAACTTCAAAGCGATCAAAACTATCCCTTCTCAGATTGAATAAATACAGTTCTAGCAAACTGCTCCTTGAAAGAATAGTGTAACTCTGTGTGATGAATTCACAGATCTCAAACCATTTCTGAGAAAGCTTCTTTCTTCTTTTGATCCAAGGACATTTCCATTTTAAATGCGGGCCTCAATGGACGCCTGTATATCTCATTGCAGATTCTGCAAAAACAGTGTTAGCAAAACTCTCAATAAATGCAAATGGTGTCATCCTCTGAGTTGAATTCACCACAAACACACAACTAAGCAGTTTCTAAGAAGGCACCTCTCCAGTTTTTATCTGAGGATATTTCATTTCTCACCATAGGATTCTATGCTATCAAAGATATCACACCTGAGATTCCACAAAACGGTGCTAGCAAACTCCTCCATGAAAAAGTGGTGTAAGTCTGTGAGATGAATTCACACATCACAATGCAGTTTCTCAGAAATCTTTCTAGTTTTCATCTGAGGATATTTCCTTTGTCACCACAGGTTTCAAAGCAATCCAAAATATCACTTCTCACATTCCACAAAAACAGTGCTAGCCAACGGCTCCACAAAAGAGTGTTGTAACTCCTTGAGATGAATTCACAAATTACAAAGCAGTTTCTCAGAAAGCTTCTTTCTTGTTTTTATCTGAGGATATTTCCTATTTGAATAGAGGCCTCAATGTGCTGCCGTATATCCCATTGCAGATTCCTTGAAAGTATTGTTAGGAAACTTCTCAATGAAAAGTGTGGTGTAGCTCTGTGAGAGGA